>NW_027476485.1:0-213085 GCF_051020955.1 Megalopta genalis
TCATATGTTTCGCGGGGATTTGAAGCTAAACCTTCTACCTCTTATTGTTTTGAAGCTAAACCTTATACATCGCAATGATTTGCAGCTAAATCATGTGTTTCGCATGGATTTGAAGCTAACTCGTTCGTTTCGCCTGCATTTGAAACTATTTCACATATATCGCAAGTATTTGAAGCTAAATCATGTGTTTCGCTTGGATTTGAAGCTACCTCGTTTGTTCCTCCAGCTGTTGAAGCTATATCACATATATCGCAAGTATTTGAAGCTAAATCATATGTGTCCCATGGATTTGAAGCTGAACCTTCTACATCGCATTGATTTGAAGCTAAATCTTGTGTATCGCATGGATTTGAAGCTAAACCTTCTACATCACATTGATTTGCAGCTAAATCATGTGTTTCGCAAGGATTTTAATCTAAGTCTTGTCCTTCGAATTGATTTGAAGCTAAATCATGTGTTTTGTATGGATTTGAAGCTAAATCTTCTACATCGCATTGATTTGAAGCTGAATCATGTGTTTTGCATGGATTTGAACCTAACTCGGATGTTTCTCCTGCATTTGAAGCTATATCAATTATATCGCAAGTATCTGACGCTAAATCATTTGTGTCGCATGGATTTGAAACTAAACCTTCTACATCGCATTGATTTGAAGCTGAATCATGTGTTTTGCATGGATTTGAAGCTAACTCGTTTGTTTCCCCTGCATTTGAAGCTATATCAATTATATCGCAATTATCAGATGCTAAATCATTTTTTTCGCCTGGATTTGAAGCTAAACCTTCTACATCGCATTGGTTTGAAGCTAAATTATGTGTTTCGCATGGATTTGATGCTAACTCGTTTGTTTCCCCTGCATTCGAAGCTATATCACTTATATCGCAAATATCTGACGCTAAATCATTTGTGTCGCATAGATTTGAAGCTAAACCTTCTACATCGCATTGATTTGAAGCTAAACCTGAAACACCTTATTGATTTGAAGCTAAATCATGTGTTTTGCATGGAGTTGAAGCTAACCCGCTTGTTTCGTCAGCATTTGATGCTATATCACTTATATCGCAAGCATCTGAAGCTAAATCATTTGTTACCCATGGATTTGAAGCTAAACCTTCTACATCGCATTTATTTGCAGTTAAATCACGTGTTTTGCATGACTTTGATACTAACTCGTTTGTTTCCCCTGCATTCGAAGCTATATCACTTATATCGCAAATATCTGACGCTAAATCATTTGTGTCGCATAGATTTGAAGCTAAACCTTCTACATCGCATTGATTTGAAGCTAAACCTGAAACACCTTATTGATTTGAAGCTAAATCATGTGTTTCGCATGGAGTTGAAGCTAACCCGCTTGTTTCGTCAGCATTTGATGCTATATCACTTATATCGCAAGCATCTGAAGCTAAATCATTTGTTACCCATGGATTTGAAGCTAAACCTTCTACATCGCATTTATTTGCAGTTAAATCACGTGTTTTGCATGACTTTGAAGCTAACTCGTTTGTTTCCCCTGCATTTGAAGCTATATCACTTATATCGCAAGTATCTGACGCTAAATCATTTGTGTCGCATAGATTTGAAGCTAAACCTTCTGCATCGCATTGATTTGTAGCTAAACCTGCTACATCTTATTGATTTGAAGCTAAATCATGTGTTTCGCATGGAGTTGAAGCTAACCCGCTTGTTTCGTCAGCATTTGATGCTATATCACTTATATCGCAAGCATCTGAAGCTAAATCATTTGTTTGCCATGGATTTGAAACTAAACCTTCTACATCGCATTGATTTGCAGCTAAATCATGTGTTTTGCATGGATTTGAAGCTAACTCGTTCGTTGCGCATGCAGTTAAGTCTAAATAACGTATATCAGAAGTATTTGAAGCTAAACCATTTGTTTCGCATGGATTTGAAACTAAACCTTCTACATTGTATTGATTTGCAGCTAAATCATGTGTTTCGCATGGATTTGAAGCTAACTCGTTTGATTAGTCTGCATTTGAAGCTATATCACTTATACCCCAAGTGTTTGAAGCTAAACCATTTATTTCGCATGGATTTGAAGCTAAGCATTCTACTTCGCAATGAATTGAAGCTAAATCATTTGTTTCGCAAGGATTTTAATCTAAGCCTTGTCCTTCGAATTGATTTGAAGCTAAATCATGTGTTTTGTATGGATTTGAAGCTAAACCTTCTACATCGCATTGATTTGAAGCTAAACCTTCTACATTCTATTGCTTTGAAGCTAAACCTTCTACCTCTTGTTGATTTGAAGATTTAACCTTCTACATCGCATTGATTTGCAGCTAAACCATGTGTTTCGCATGGATTTGAAGCTAAATCATTTGTTTCGCATGGATTTGAATCTAAGCCTTGTCCTTCGAATTGATTTGCAGCTGAATCATGTGTTTCGCATGGAGTTGTAGCTAACTCGTTCGTTTCGCCTGTTTTTGGAGCTGGAACACTTATATCGCAAGTATTACAAGCTAAATCATGTTTTTCGCGTGGATTTGAAACTAAACCTTCTACATCGCATTGATTTGAGGCTAAACCTTCTACATCGCATTGATTTCAAGCTAAATCGTGTGTTTCGCATGGATTTGAAGCTAACTCGTTCGTTTCGCATGCGGTTATAACTAAATAATGTAGATCACAAGTATTTGTAGCTAAACCATTTGTTTCGCATGGATTTGAAGCTAAACTTTCTAGATCGCATTGATTTGAAGCTAAATCATTTGTTTCGCATGGAATTGAAGCTACCTCGTTTGTTCCTCCAGCTGTTGAAGCTATATCACATATATCGCAAGTATTTGAAGCTAAATCATATGTGTCCCATGGATTTGAAGCTGAACCTTCTACATCGCATTGATTTGAAGCTAAATCTTGTGCATCGCTTGGATTTGAAGCTAAATCTTCTACATCGCATTGATTTGCAGCTGAATCATGTGTTTCGCATGGATTTGCAGCTAACTCGTTCGTTTCGCCTGCATTTGAAACTATTTCACATATATCGCAAGTATTTGAAGCTAAATCATGTGTTTCTCTTGGATTTGAAGCTACCTCGTTTGTTCCTCCAACTGTTGAAGCTATATCACATATATCGCAAGTATTTGAAGCTAAATCATATGTGTCCCATGGATTTGAAGCTGAACCTTCTACATCGCAATGATTTGAAGCTAAATCTTGTGTATCGCATGGATTTGAAGCTAAACCTTCTACATCACATTAATTTGCAGCTAAATCATGTGTTTCGCATGGGTTTGAAGCTAACTCGTTCGTTTTGCCTGCAGTTGAATCTACTTCATTTATATCGCAAGTATTTGAAGCTAAATCATGTGTATCGCGTGGATTTTGAAGCTAACTCGTTTGATTACTCTGCATTTGAAGCTATATCACTTATACCCCAAGTGTCTGAAGCTAAATCATTTGTTTCGCATGGATTTGAATCTAAGCCTTGTCCTTCGAATTGATTTGAAGCTAAATCATGTGTTTCGTATGGATTTGAAGCTAAACCTTCTACATCACATTGATTTGCAGCAAAATCATGTGTTTCGCATGGATTTGAAGCTAACTTTTTCGTTGCGCATGCAGTTCAATCTTAATAACGTATATCACAAGTATTTGAAGCTAAACCATTTGATTCGCATGGATTTGAAGCTAAGCCTTCTACTTCGCATTAATTGGAAGTTAAATCACGTGTTTTGCATGGATTTGAAGCTAAACATTCTACATCGCATTGATTTGAAGCTAAATCATGTGTTTCGCATGCAGTTGAAGCTAAATCATGACTTTCACAAGTATTTGAAGATGAACCATTTGAATCGCATTGATTTGAAACCGAGCCTTCTACTTCGCACTGATTTGCAGCTAAATAATGTGTTTCGCATGGATTTGAAGCTAAACCTTCTACATCGCATTGATTTGCAGCTGAATCATGTGTTTCGCATGGATTTGAAGCTAAACCTTCTACATCGCATTGATTTGAAACTAAGTCATGTGTCTCGCATGGATTTGAATCTAACTCGTTCGTTTCGCCTCCATTTGAAACTATGTCACTTATATCGCAAGTATTTGAAGCTAAATCATATGTGCCGCATGGATTTGAAGCTGAACCTACTACATCGCATTGATTTGAAGCTAAATCATGTGTTTTGTATGGATTTGAAGCTAAACCTTCTACATCGCATTGATTTGAAGCTAAACCTTCTACATTCTATTGATTTGAAGCTAAACCTTCCACCTCTTGTTGATTTGAAGCATTAACCTTCTACATCGCATTGATTTGCAGCTAAACCATGTGTTTCGCATGGATTTGAAGCTAACCCGTTCGTTTCGCCTGCAGATGAATCTACATCACTTATGTCGCAAGTATTTGAAGCTAAATCATGTGTATCGCGTGGATTTTGAAGCTAACTCGTTTGATTAGTCTGCATTTGAAGCTATATCACTTACACCCCAAGTGTTTGAAGCTAAATCATTTGTTTCGCATGGATTTGAATCTAAGCCTTGTCCTTCGAATTGATTTGCAGCTGAATCATGTGTTTCGCATGGATTTGAAGCTAAACCTTCTTCATCGCATTGATTTGCAGCAAAATCATGTGTTTCGCATGGATTTGAAGCTAACTCTTTCGTTGCGCATGCAGTTCAATCTTAATAACGTATATCACAAGTATTTGAAGCTAAACCATTTGATTCGCATGGATTTGAAGCTAAGCCTTCTACTTCGCATTAATTGGAAGTTAAATCACGTGTTTTGCATGGATTTGAAGCTAAACATTCTACATCGCATTGATTTGAAGCTAAATCATGTGTTTCGCATGCAGTTGAAGCTAAATCATGACTTTCACAAGTATTTGAAGATGAACCATTTGAATCGCATTGATTTGAAACCGAGCCTTCTACTTCGCACTGATTTGCAGCTAAATAATGTGTTTCGCATGGATTTGAAGCTAAACCTTCTACATCGCATTGATTTGCAGCTGAATCATGTGTTTCGCATGGATTTGAAGCTAAACCTTCTACATCGCATTGATTTGAAACTAAGTCATGTGTCTCGCATGGATTTGAATCTAACTCGTTCGTTTCGCCTCCATTTGAAACTATGTCACTTATATCGCAAGTATTTGAAGCTAAATCATATGTGCCGCATGGATTTGAAGCTAAACCTACTACATCGCATTGATTTGAAGCTAAACCTTGTGTATCGCATGGATTTGAAGCTAAATCTTCTACATCGCATTGATTAGAAGCTAAATCATTTGTTTCGCATGGATTTGAATCTAAGCCTTGTCCTTCGAATTGATTTGAAGCTAAATCATGTGTTTCGTATTGATTTGAAGCTAAACCTTAACATCGCATTGATTTGAATCTAAACCTTCTACATTCTATTGATTTGAAGCTAAACCTTCTACCTCTTATTGTTTTGAAGCTAAACCTTCTACATCGCAATGATTTGCAGCTAAATCATGTGTTTCGCATGGATTTGAAGCTAAGCAATGTATATCACAATTATTTGTAGCTAAACCATTTGTTCGCATGGATTTGAAGCTACGCCTTCTACTTCGCATTGATTTGAAGCTAAATCATTTGTTTCGCAAGGAATTGAAGCTACCTCGTTTGTTCCTCCTGCTTTTGAAGCTATATCACTTATATCGCATGGATTTGAAGCTGAACCTACTACATCACATTGATTTGAAGCTAAATCTTGTGTATCGCATGGATTTGAAACTAAACCTTCTACATCACATTGATTTGCTGCTAAATCATGAGTTTTGAATGGATTTGAAGCTAACTCGTTCGTTTCGCCTGCAGTTGATTCTACATCACTTATATCGCAAGTATTTGAAGCTTAATCCAGTGTATCACTTGGATTTTGAAGCTAACTCGTTTGATTAGTCTGCATTTGAAGCTATATCACTTATACCCCACGTGTTTGAAGCTAAATCATATGTTTCGCGTGGATTTGAAGCTAAACCTTCTACATCGCATTGATTTGCAGCTAAGTCATGTGTCTCGCATGGATTTGAAGCTAACTCGTTCGTTTCGCCACCATTTGAAACTATGTCACTTATATCGCAAGTATTTGAAGCTAAATCATATGTGCCGCATGGATTTGAAGCTGAACCTACTACATCGCATTGATTTGAAGCTAAACCATTTGTTTCACATGGATTTGAAGCTAAACCTTCTACATCGCATTGATTTGAAGCTAAATCATTTGTTTCGCATGGATTTGAATCTCAGCCTTGTCCTTCGAATTGATTTGAAGCTAGATCATGTGTTTCGTATGGATTTGAAGCTAAACCTTAACATCGCATTGATTTGAATCTAAACCTTCTACATTCTATTGATTTGAAGCTAAACCTTCTACCTCTTATTGTTTTGAAGCTAAACCTTCTACATCGCAATGATTTGCAGCTAAATCATGTGTTTCGCATTGATTTGAAGCTAACTCGTTCGTTGCGCATGCAGTTAAATCTAAATAACGTATATCACAAGTATTTGAAGCTAAACCATTTGATTCGCATGGATTTGAAGCTAAGCCTTCTACTTCGCATTTATTGGAAGTTAAATCACGTGTTTTGCATGGATTTGAAGCTAAACCTTCTACATCGCATTGATTTGAAGATAAATCGTGTGTTTCGCATAGATTTGAAGCTAACTCGTTAGTTTCGCATGCAGTTGTAGCTAAATAATTTATATCACAAGTATTTGTAGCTAAACCATTTGTTTCGCATGGATTTGAAGCTACCTCGTTTGTTCCCCCTACTTTTGAAGTTATATCACTTATATCGCATGGATTTGAAGCTGAACCTACTACATCGCATTGATTTGAAGCTAAATCTTGTGTGTCGCATGAATTTGAAGCAAACCATCTACATCGCATTTATTTGAAGCTTAATCATGTGTCTCGCACGGATTTGAAGCTAAACCTTCTACATCGCATTGATTTGAAGCTAAACCTTTTGTTTCACATGCATTTGAAGCTACGCCTTCTACTACGCATTGATTTGAAGCTAAATCATTTGTTTCGCATGGAATTGAAGCTATCTCGTTTGTTCCTCCTGCTTATGAAGCTATATCACTTATATCGCATGGATTTGTAGCTGAGCCAACTACATCGTATTGATTTGAAGCTAAATCTTGCGTATCGCATGGATTTGAAACTAAACCTTCTACATCACATTGATTTGCTGCTAAATCATGAGTTTTGAATGGATTTGAAGTTAACTCGTTCGTTTCGCCTGCAGTTGATTCTACATCACTTATATCGCTAGTATTTGAAGCTAAATCATGCGTATCGCGTGGATTTTGAAGCTAACTCGTTTGATTAGTCTTCATTTGAAGCTATATCACTTACACCCCAAGTGTTTGAAGCTATATCATTTGTTTCGCATGGATTTGAAGCTAAACCTTCTTCATCGCATTGATTTGCAGTTAAATCATGTGTTTCGCATGGATTTGAAGCTAACTCGTTCGTTGCGCATGCAGTTCAATCTAAATAACGTATATCACAAGTATTTGAAGCTAAACCATTTGATTCGCATGGATTTGAAGCTAAGCCTTCTACTTCTCATTAATTGGAAGTTAAGTCACGTGTTTTGCATGGATTTGAAGCTAAACCTTCTACTTCGCATTGATTTGAAGCTAAGTCATGTGTCTCGCATGGATTTGAAGCTAACTCGTTCGTTTCGCCTCCATTTGAAACTATGTCACTTATATCGCAAGTATTGAAGCCAAATCATATGTGCCGCATGGATTTGAAGCTAAACCTTCTACATCGCAATGATTTGCAGCTAAATCATGTGTTTCGCATTGACTTGAAGCTAACTCGTTCGTTGCGCATGCATTTAAATCTAAATAACGTATATCACAAGTATTTGAATCTAAACCATTTGATTCGCATGGATTTGAAGCTAAGCCTTCTACTTCGCATTTATTGGAAGTTAAATCACGTGTTTTGCATGGATTTGAAGCTAAACCTTCTACATCGCATTGATTTGAAGATAAATCATGTGTTTCGCATAGATTTGAAGCTAACTCGTTAGTTTCGCATGCAGTTGTAGCTAAATAATTTATATCACAAGTATTTGTAGCTAAACCATTTGTTTCGCATGGATTTGAAGCTACCTCGTTTGTTCCCCCTACATTTGAAGCTATATCACTTATATCGCATGGATTTGAAGCTGAACCTACTACATCGCATTGATTTGAAGCTAAATCTTGTGTGTCGCATGAATTTGAAGCAAACCATCTACATCGCATTTATTTGAAGCTTAATCATGTGTCTCGCACGGATTTGAAGCTAAACCTTCTGCATCGCATTGATTTGAAGCTAAACCATTTGTTTCACATGCATTTGAAGCTACGCCTTCTACTACGCATTGATTTGAAGCTAAATCATTTGTTTCGCATGGAATTGAAGCTACCTCGTTTGTTCCTCCTGCTTGTGAAGCTATATCACTTATATCGCATGGATTTGAAGCTGAGCCTACTACATCGCATTGATTTGAAGCTAAATCTTGTGTATCGCATGGATTTGAAACTAAACCTTCTACATCACATTGATTTGCTGCTAAATCATGAGTTTTGAATGGATTTGAAGCTAACTCGTTCGTTTCGCCTGCAGTTGATTCTACATCACTTATATCGCAAGTATTTGAAGCTAAATCATGTGTATCGCGTGGATGTTGAAGCTAACTCGTTTGATTAGTATGCATTTGAAGCTATATCACTTATACCCCAAGTGTTTGAAGCTAAATCATATGTTTCGCGTGAATTTGAAGCTAAACCTTCTACATCGCATTGATTTGCAGCTAAGTCATGTGTCTCGCATGGATTTGAAGCTAACTCGTTCGTTTCGCCACCATTTGAAACTATGTCACTTATATCGCAAGTATTTGAAGCTAAATCATATGTGCCGCATGGATTTGAAGCTGAACCTACTACATCGCATTGATTTGAAGCTAAATCTTGTGTATCGCATGGATTTGAAGCTAAACCTTCTACATCGCATTGATATGAAACTAAATCATTTGTTTCGCATGGATTTGAATCTCAGCCTTGTCCTTCGAATTGATTTGTAGCTAGATCATGTGTTTCGTATGGATTTGAAGCTAAACCTTAACATCGCATTGATTTGAAGCTAAACCTTCTACATTCTATTGATTTGAAGCTAAACCTTCTACCTCTTATTGTTTTGAAGCTAAACCTTCTACATCGCAATGATTTGCAGCTAAATCTAGTGTATCGCGTGGATTTGAAGCTAAACCTTCTATATCGCATTGATTTGCAGCTAAATCATGTGTATCGCACGGATTTGAAGCTAAACCTTCTACATCGCATTGAGTTGAAGCTAAACCATTTGTTTCACATGGATTTGAAGCTACGCCTTCTACTACGCATTGATTTGAAGCTAAATCATTTGTTTCGCATGGAATTGAAGCTATCTCGTTTGTTCCTCCTGCTTATGAACCTATATCACTTATATCGCATGGATTTGAAGCTGAGCCATCTACATCGTATTGATTTGAAGCTAAATCTTGTGTATCGCATGGATTTGAAACTAAACCTTCTACATCACATTGATTTGCTGCTAAATCATGAGTTTTGAATGGATTTGAAGCTAACTCGTTCGTTTCGCCTGCAGTTGATTCTACATCACTTATATCGCTAGTATTTGAAGCTAAATCATGTGTATCGCGTGGATTTTGAAGCTAACTCGTTTGATTAGTCTTCATTTGAAGCTATATCACTTACACCCCAAGTGTTTGAAGCTATATCATTTGTTTCGCATGGATTTGAAGCTAAACCTTCTTCATCGCATTGATTTGCAGTTAAATCATGTGTTTCGCATGGATTTAAAGCTAACTCGTTCGTTGCGCATGCAGTTCAATATAAATAACGTATATCACAAGTATTTGAAGCTAAACCATTTGATTCGCATGGATTTGAAGCTAAGCCTTCTACTTCGCATTAATTGGAAGTTAAGTCACGTGTTTTGCATGGATTTGAAGCTAAACATTCTACATCGCATTGATTTGAAGCTAAATCATGTGTTTCGCATGCAGTTGAAGCCAAATCATGACTTTCACAAGTATTTGAAGATGAACCATTTGAATCGCATTGATTTGAAACCGAGCCTTCTACTTCGCACTGATTTGCAGCTAAATAATGTGTTTCGCATGGATTTGAAGCTAAACCTTCTACATCGCATTGATTTGCAGCTGAATCATGTGTTACGCATGGATTTGAAGCTAAACCTTCTTCATCGGATTGATTTGAAGCTAAATCATGTGTTTTGCATGGATTTGAAGCTGACTCGTTCGTTTCGCCTCCATTTGAAATTATATCACTTATATCGCAAGCATTTGAAGCTAAATCATATGTGCCGCATGGATTTGAAGCTAAGCCTTCTACTTCGCATTGATTTGAAGCTAAATCATTTGTTTCGCATGGAATTGAAGCTACCTCGTTTGTTCCTCCAGCTTTTGAAGCTATATCACTTATATCGCAAGTATTTGAAGCTAAATCATATGTGTCGCATGGATTTGAAGCTAACTCGTTCGTTGCGCATGCAGTTCAATCTAAATAACGTATATCACAAGTATTTGAATCTAAACCATTTGATTCGCATGGTTTTGAAGCTAAGCCTTCTACTTCTCATTAATTGGAAGTTAAGTCACGTGTTTTGCATGGATTTGAAGCTAAACCTTCTACTTCGCATTGATTTGAAGCTAAGTCATGTGTCTCGCATGGATTTGAAGCTAACTCGTTCGTTTCGCCTCCATTTGAAACTATGTCACTTATATCGCAAGTATTGAAGCCAAATCATATGTGCCGCATGGATTTGAAGCTAAACCTTCTACATCGCAACGATTTGCAGCTAAATCATGTGTTTCGCATTGACTTGAAGCTAACTCGTTCGTTGCGCATGCATTTAAATCTAAATAACGTATATCACAAGTATTTGAAGCTAAACCATTTGATTCGCATGGATTTGAAGCTAAGCCTTCTACTTCGCATTTATTGGAAGTTAAATCACGTGTTTTGCATGGATTTGAAGCTAAACCTTCTACATCGCATTGATTTGAAGATAAATCGTGTGTTTCGCATAGATTTGAAGCTAACTCGTTAGTTTCGCATGCAGTTGTAGCTAAATAATTTATATCACAAGTATTTGAAGCTAAACCATTTGATTCGCATGGATTTGAAGCTAACCCTTCTACTTCGCATTAATTGGAAGTTAAATCACGTGTTTTGCATGGATTTGAAGCTAAACCTTCTACATCGCATTGATTTGAAGATAAATCGTGTGTTTCGCATAGATTTGAATCTAACTCGTTAGTTTCGCATGCAGTTGTAGCTAAATAATTTATATCACAAGTATTTGTAGCTAAACCATTTGTTTCGCATGGATTTGAAGCTACCTCGTTTGTTCCCCCTACTTTTGAAGCTATATCACTTATATCGCATGGATTTGAAGCTGAACCTACTACATCGCATTGATTTGAAGCTAAATCTTGTGCGTCGCATGAATTTGAAGCAAACCATCTACATCGCATTTATTTGAAGCTTAATCATGTGTCTCGCACGGATTTGAAGCTAAACCTTCTACATCGCATTGATTTGAAGCTAAACCATTTGTTTCACATGCATTTGAAGCTACGCCTTCTACTACGCATTGATTTGAAGCTAAATCATTTGTTTCGCATGGAATTGAAGCTACCTCGTTTGTTCCTCCTGCTTATGAAGCTATATCATTTATATCGCATGGATTTGAAGCTGAGCCTACTACATCGCATTGATTTGAAGCTAAATCTTGTGTATCGCATGGATTTGAAACTAAACCTTCTACATCACATTGATTTGCTGCTAAATCATGAGTTTTGAATGGATTTGAAGCTAACTCGTTCGTTTCGCCTGCAGTTGATTCTACATCACTTATATCGCAAGTATTTGAAGCTAAATCATGTGTATCGCGTGGATGTTGAAGCTAACTCGTTTGATTAGTATGCATTTGAAGCTATATCACTTATACCCCAAGTGTTTGAAGCTAAATCATATGTTTCGCATGGATTTGAAGCTAAACCTTCTACATCGCATTGATTTGCAGCTAAGTCATGTGTCTCGCATGGATTTGAAGCTAACTCGTTCGTTTCGCCACCTTTTGAAACTATGTCACTTATATCGCAAGTATTTGAAGCTAAATCATATGTGCCGCATGGATTTGAAGCTGAACCTACTACATCGCATTGATTTGAAGCTAAATCTTGTGTATCGCATGGATTTGAAGCTAAACCTTCTACATCGCATTGATTTGAAGCTAAATCATTTGTTTCGCATGGATTTGAATCTCAGCCTTGTCCTTCGAATTGATTTGAAGCTAGATCATGTGTTTCGTATGGATTTGAAGCTAAACCTTAACATCGCATTGATTTGAAGCTAAACCTTCTACATTCTATTGATTTGAAGCTAAACCTTCTACCTCTTATTGTTTTGAAGCTAAACCTTCTACATCGCAATGATTTGCAGCTAAATCATGTGTTTCGCATGGATTTGAAGCTAACTCGTTCGTTTCGCCTGCAGTTGAATCTACCTTACTTATATCGCTAGTATTTGAAGCTAAATCATGTGTATCGCGTGGATTTTGAAGCTAACTCGTTTCATTAGTCTTCATTTGAAGCTATATCACTTACACCCCAAGTGTTTGAAGCTATATCATTTGTTTCGCTTGGATTTGAATCTAAACCTTCTACAACGCATTGATATGAAGCTAAATCATGTGTTTCGCATGCAGTTGAAGCTAAATAATGTCTTTCACAAGTATTTGAAGATGAACCATTTGAATCGCATGGATTTGAACCTCAGCCTTCTACTTCGCACTGATTTGCAGCTAAATAATGTGTTTCGCATGGATTTGAAGCTAAATCTTCTACATCCCATGGATTTGAAGCTAAATCATGTGTTTGGCACGGATTTCAAGCTAAACCTTCTGCATCGCATTGATTTGCAGCTGAATCATGTGTTCGCATGGATTTGAAGCTAACTCGTTTGTTTCGCCTGTATTTGAAGCTAGATCACTTATATCGCAAGTATTTGAAGCTAAATCATGTGTTTCGTTTGGATTTGAAGCTAAACCTTCTACATCGCATTGATTTGAAGCTAAACCATTTGTTTCACATGGATTTGAAGCAAAACCTTCTACATCGCATTGATTTGAAGCTAAATCATTTGTTTCGCATGGATTTGAATCTCAGCCTTGTCCTTCGAATTGATTTGAAGCTAGATCATGTGTTTCGTATGGATTTGAAGCTAAACCTTAACATCGCATGGATTTGAAGCTGAACCTACTACATCGCATTGATTTGAAGCTAAATCTTGTGTGTCGCATGAACTTGAAGCAAACCATCTACATCGCATTTATTTGAAGCTTAATCATGTGTATCGCATGGATTTGAAGCTAAGCCTTATACATCACATTGATTTGAAGCTAAATCATTTGTTTCGCATGGATTTGAATCTAAGCCTTGTCCTTCGAATTGATTTTAAGCTAAATCAAGTGTTTCGTATGGATTTGAAGCTAAACTTTCTACATCGCATTGATTTGAAGCTAAATCTTCTACATTCTATTGATTTGAAGCTAAACCTTCTACCTCTTATTGTTTTGAAGCTAAACCTTCTACATCGCAATGATTTGCAGCTAAATATAGTGTATCGCGTGGATTTGAAGCTAAACCTTCTATATCGCATTGATTTGCAGCTAAATCATGTGTATCGCACGGATTTGAAGCTAAACCTTCTACATCGCATTGATTTGAAGCTAAACCATTTGTTTCACATGGATTTGAAGCTACGCCTTCTACTACGCATTGATTTGAAGCTAAATCATTTGTTTCGCATGGAATTGAAGCTATCTCGTTTGTTCCTCCAGCTTATGAAGCTATATCACTTATATCGCATGGATTTGAAGCTGAGCCAACTACATCGTATTGATTTGAAGCTAAATCTTGTGTATCGCATGGATTTGAAACTAAACCTTCTACATCACATTCATTTGCTGCTAAATCATGAGTTTTGAATGGATTTGAAGCTAACTCGTTCGTTTCGCCTGCAGTTGATTCTACATCACTTATATCGCTAGTATTTGAAGCTAAATCATGTGTATCGCGTGGATTTTGAAGCTAACTCGTTTGATTAGTCTTCATTTGAAGCTATATCACTTACACCCCAAGTGTTTGAAGCTATATCATTTGTTTCGCATGGATTTGAAGCTAAACCTTCTTCATCGCATTGATTTGCAGTTAAATCATGTGTTTCGCATGGATTTAAAGCTAACTCGTTCGTTGTGCATGCAGTTCAATCTAAATAACGTATATCACAAGTATTTGAAGCTAAACCATTTGATTCGCATGGATTTGAAGCTAAGCCTTCTACTTCGCATTAATTGGAAGTTAAGTCACGTGTTTTGCATGGATTTGAAGCTAAACATTCTACATCGCATTGATTTGAAGCTAAATCATGTGTTTCGCATGCAGTTGAAGCCAAATCATGACTTTCACAAGTATTTGAAGATGAACCATTTGAATCGCATTGATTTGAAACCGAGCCTTCTACTTCGCACTGATTTGCAGCTAAATAATGTGTTTCGCATGGATTTGAAGCTAAACCTTCTACATCGCATTGATTTGCAGCTGAATCATGTGTTACGCATGGATTTGAAGCTAAACCTTCTACATCGGATTGATTTGAAGCTAAATCATGTGTTTTGCATGGATTTGAAGCTGACTCGTTCGTTTCGCCTCCATTTGAAATTATATCACTTATATCGCAAGCATTTGAAGCTAAATCATATGTGCCGCATGGATTTGAAGCTAAGCCTTCTACTTCGCATTGATATGAAGCTAAATCATTTGTTTCGCATGGAATTGAAGCTACCTCGTTTGTTCCTCCAGCTTTTGAAGCTATATCACTTATATCGCAAGTATTTGAAGCTAAATCATATGGGTCGCATGGATTTGAAGCTAACTCGTTCGTTTCGCCTGCAGTTGAATCTACATCAATAATATCGCTAATATTTGAAGCTAAATCATGTGTATCGCGTGGATTTTGAAGCTAACTCGTTTGATTAGTCTTCATTTGAAGCAATATCACTTACACCCCAAGTGTTTGAAGCTATATCATTTGTTTCGCATGGATTTGAAGCTAAACCTTCTTCATCGCATTGATTTGCAGCTAAATCATGTGTTTCGCATGGATTTGAAGCTGAACCTACTACATCGCATTGATTTGAAGCTAAATCTTGTGTATCGCACTTATTTGAAACTAAACCTTCTACATCGCATTGATTTGAAGCTAAATCATTTGTTTCGGATGGATTTGAATCTCAACCTTGTCCTTCGAATTGATTTGAAGCTAGATCATGTGTTTCGTATGGATTTGAAGCTAAACCTTAACATCGCATTGATTTGAATCTAAACCTTCTACATTCTATTGATTTGAAGCTAAACCTTCTACCCCTTATTGTTTTGAAGCTAAACCTTCTACATCGCAATGATTTGCAGCTAAATCATGTGTTTCGCATTGATTTGAAGCTAACTCGTTCGTTGCGCATGCAGTTAAATCTAAATAACGTATATCACAAGTATTTGAAGCTAAACCATTTGATTCGCATGGATTTGAAGCTAAGCCTTCTACTTCGCATTTATTGGAAGTTAAATCACGTGTTTTGCATGGATTTGAAGCTAAACCTTCTACATCGCATTGATTTGAAGATAAATCGTGTGTTTCGCATAGATTTGAAGCTAACTCGTTAGTTTCGCATGCAGTTGTAGCTAAATAATTTATATCACAAGTATTTGTAGCTAAACTATTTGTTTCGCATGGATTTGAAGCTACCTCGTATGTTCCCCCTACTTTTGAAGCTATATCACTTATATCGCATGGATTTGAAGCTGAACCTACTACATCGCATTGATTTGAAGCTAAATCTTGTGTGTCGCATGAATTTGAAGCAAACCATCTACATCGCATTTATTTGAAGCTTAATCATGTGTCTCGCACGGATTTGAAGCTAAACCTTCTACATCGCATTGATTTGAAGCTAAACCATTTGTTTCACATGCATTTGAAGCTACGCCTTCTACTACGCATTGATTTGAAGCTAAATCATTTGTTTCGCATGGAATTGAAGCTATCTCGTTTGTTCCTCCTGCTTATGAAGCTATATCACTTATATCGCATGGATTTGAAGCTGAGCCAACTACATCGTATTGATTTGAAGCTAAATCTTGTGTATCGCATGGATTTGAAACTAAACCTTCTACATCACATTGATTTGCTGCTAAATCATGAGTTTTGAATGGATTTGAAGCTAACTCGTTCGTTTCGCCTGCAGTTGATTCTACATCACTTATATCGCTAGTATTTGAAGCTAAATCATGTGTATCGCGTGGATTTTGAAGCTAACTCGTTTGATTAGTCTTCATTTGAAGCTATATCACTTACACCCCAAGTGTTTGAAGCTATATCATTTGTTTCGCATGGATTTGAAGCTAAACCTTCTTCATCGCATTGATTTGCAGTTAAATCATGTGTTTCGCATGGATTTGAAGCTAACTCGTTCGTTGCGCATGCAGTTCAATCTAAATAACGTATTTCACAAGTATTTGAAGCTAAACCATTTGATTCGCATGGATTTGAAGCTAAGCCTTCTACTTCTCATTAATTGGAAGTTAAGTCACGTGTTTTGCATGGATTTGAAGCTAAACCTTCTACATCGCATTGATTTGAAGATAAATCATGTGTTTCGCATAGATTTGATGCTAACTCGTTAGTTTCGCATGCAGTTGTAGCTAAATAATTTATATCACAAGTATTTGAAGCTAAACCATTTGATTCGCATGGATTTGAAGCTAACCCTACTACTTCGCATTTATTGGAAGTTAAATCACGTGTTTTGCATGGATTTGAAGCTAAACCTTCTACATCGCATTGATTTGAAGATAAATCGTGTGTTTCGCATAGATTTGAAGCTAACTCGTTAGTTTCGCATGCAGTTGTAGCTAAATAATTTATATCACAAGTATTTGTAGCTAAACCATTTGTTTCGCATGGATTTGAAGCTACCTCGTTTGTTCCCCCTACTTTTGAAGCTATATCACTTATATCGCATGGATTTGAAGCTGAACCTACTACATCGCATTGATTTGAAGCTAAATCTTGTGTGTCGCATGAATTTGAAGCAAACCATCTACATCGCATTTATTTGAAGCTTAATCATGTGTCTCGCACGGATTTGAAGCTAAACCTTCTACATCGCATTGATTTGAAGCTAAACCATTTGTTTCACATGCATTTGAAGCTACGCCTTCTACTACGCATTGATTTGAAGCTAAATCATTTGTTTCGCATGGAATTGAAGCTATCTCGTTTGTTCCTCCTGCTTATGAAGCTATATCACTTATATCGCATGGATTTGAAGCTGAGCCAACTACATCGTATTGATTTGAAGCTAAATCTTGTGTATCGCATGGATTTGAAACTAAACCTTCTACATCACATTGATTTGCTGCTAAATCATGAGTTTTGAATGGATTTGAAGCTAACTCGTTCGTTTCGCCTGCAGTTGATTCTACATCACTTATATCGCTAGTATTTGAAGCTAAATCATGTGTATCGCGTGGATTTTGAAGCTAACTCGTTTGATCAGTCTTCATTTGAAGCTATATCACTTACACCCCAAGTGTTTGAAGCTATATCATTTGTTTCGCATGGATTTGAAGCTAAACCTTCTTCATCGCATTGATTTGCAGTTAAATCATGTGTTTCGCATGGATTTGAAGCTAACTCGTTCGTTGCGCATGCAGTTCAATCTAAATAACGTATATCACAAGTATTTGAAGCTAAACCATTTGATTCGCATGGATTTGAAGCTAAGCCTTCTACTTCTCATTAATTGGAAGTTAAGTCACGTGTTTTGCATGGATTTGAAGCTAAACCTTCTACTTCGCATTGATTTGAAGCTAAGTCATGTGTCTCGCATGGATTTGAAGCTAACTCGTTCGTTTCGACTCCATTTGAAACTATGTCACTTATATCGCAAGTATTGAAGCCAAATCATATGTGCCGCATGGATTTGAAGCTAAACCTTCTACATCGCAATGATTTGCAGCTAAATCATGTGTTTCGCATTGACTTGAAGCTAACTCGTTCGTTGCGCATGCATTTAAATCTAAATAACGTATATCACAAGTATTTGAAGCTAAACCATTTGATTCGCATGGATTTGAAGCTAAGCCTTCTACTTCGCATTTATTGGAAGTTAAATCACGTGTTTTGCATGGATTTGAAGCTAAACCTTCTACATCGCATTGATTTGAAGATAAATCATGTGTTTCGCATAGATTTGAAGCTATCTCGTTAGTTTCGCATGCAGTTGTAGCTAAATAATTTATATCACAAGTATTTGAAGCTAAACCATTTGATTCGCATGGATTTGAAGCTAACCCTTCTACTTCGCATTTATTGGAAGTTAAATCACGTGTTTTGCATGGATTTGAAGCTAAACCTTCTACATCGCATTGATTTGAAGATAAATCGTGTGTTTCGCATAGATTTGAAGCTACCTCGTTTGTTCCCCCTACTTTTGAAGCTATATCACTTATATCGCATGGATTTGAAGCTGAACCTACTACATCGCATTGATTTGAAGCTAAATCTTGTGTGTCGCATGAATTTGAAGCAAACCATCTACATCGCATTTATTTAAAGCTTAATCATGTGTCTCGCACGGATTTGAAGCTAAACCTTCTACATCGCATTGATTTGAAGCTAAACCATTTGTTTCACATGCATTTGAAGCTACGCCTTCTACTACGCATTGATTTGAAGCTAAATAATTTGTTTCGCATGGAATTGAAGCTACCTCGTTTGTTCCTCCTGCTTATGAAGCTATATCACTTATATCGCATGGATTTGAAGCTGAGCCTACTACATCGCATTGATTTGAAGCTAAATCTTGTGTATCGCATGGATTTGAAACTAAACCTTCTACATCACATTGATTTGCTGCTAAATCATGAGTTTTGAATGGATTTGAAGCCAACTCGTACGTTTCGCCTGCATTTGATTCTACATCACTTATATCGCAAGTATTTGAAGCTAAATCATGTGTATCGCGTGGATGTTGAAGCTAACTCGTTTGATTAGTATGCATTTGAAGCTATATCACTTATACCCCAAGTGTTTGAAGCTAAATCATATGTTTCGCGTGGATTTGAAGCTAAACCTTCTACATCGCATTGATTTGCAGCTAAGTCATGTGTCTCGCATGGATTTGAAGCTAACTCGTTCGTTTCGCCACCATTTGAAACTATGTCACTTATATCGCAAGTATTTGAAGCTAAATCATGTGTTTCGTTTGGATTTGAAGCTAAACCTTCTACATCGCATTGATTTGAAGCTAAACCATTTGTATCACATGGATTTGAAGGTAAACCTTCTACATCGCATTGATTTGAAGCTAAATCATTTGTTTCGCATGGATTTGAATCTAAGCCTTGTCCTTCGATTTGATTTGAAGCTAAATCAAGTGTTTCGTATGGAATTGAAGCTACCTCATTTGTTCCTCCTGCTTATGAAGCTATATCACTTATATCGCATGGATTTGAAGCTGAGCCTACTACATCGTATTGATTTGAAGCTAAATCTTGTGTATCGCATGGATTTGAAACTAAACCTTCTACATCACATTGATTTGCTGCTAAATCATGAGTTTTGAATGGATTTGAAGCTAACTCGTTCGTTTCGCCTGCAGTTGATTCTACATCACTTATATCGCAAGTATTTGAATCTAAATCATGTGTTTCGTTTGGATTTGAAGCTAAATCTTCTACATCGCATTGATTTGAAGCTAAACCATTTGTATCACATGGATTTGAAGGTAAACCTTCTACATCGCATTGATTTGAAGCTAAATCATTTGTTTCGCATGGATTTGAATCTCAGCCTTGTCCTTCGAATTGATTTGAAGCTAGATCATGTGTTTCGTATGGATTTGAAGCTAAACCTTAACATCGCATGGATTTGAAGCTGAACCT
Organism: Megalopta genalis; assembly: GCF_051020955.1. Lineage (NCBI taxonomy): Eukaryota > Metazoa > Arthropoda > Insecta > Hymenoptera > Halictidae > Megalopta > Megalopta genalis. The sequence goes on from NW_027476485.1 coordinate 20,100, forward strand.
ACTACATCGCATTGATTTGAAGCTAAATCTTGTGTGTCGCATGAACTTGAAGCAAACCATCTACATCGCATTTATTTGAAGCTTAATCATGTGTATCGCATGGATTTGAAGCTAAGCCTTATACATCACATTGATTTGAAGCTAAATCATGTGTATCGCTTGGATTTTGAAGCTAACTCGTTCGATTAGTCTGCATTTGAAGCTATATCACTTATACCCCAAGTGTTTGAAGCTATATCATATGTTTCGCGTGGATTTGAAGCTAAACCTTCTACATCGCATTGAGTTGAAGCTAAGTCATGTGTCTCGCATGGATTTGAAGCTAACTCGTTCGTTTCGCCTCCATTTGAAACTATGTCACTTATATCGCAAGTATTTGAAGCTAAATCATATGTTCCGCATGGATTTGAAGCTGAACCTACTACATCGCATTGATTTGAAGCTAAATCTTGTGTATCGCATGGATTTGAAGCTAAACCTTCTACATCGCATTGATTTGAAGCTAAATCATTTGTTTCGCATGGATTTGAATCTTAGCCTTGTCCTTCGAATTGAATTTAAGCTAAATCAAGTGTTTCGTATGGATTTGAAGCTAAACTTTCTACATCGCATTGATTTGAAGCTAAATCTTCTAAATTCTATTGATTTGAAGCTAAACCTTCTACCTCTTATTGTTTTGAAGCTAAACCTTCTACATCGCAATGATTTGCAGCTAAATCTAGTGTATCGCGTAGATTTGAAGCTAAACCTTCTATATCGCATTGATTTGCAGCTAAATCATGTGTATCGCACGGATTTGAAGCTAAACCTTCTACATCGCATTGATTTGAAGCTAAACCATTTGTTTCACATGGATTTGAAGCTACGCCTTCTACTACGCATTGATTTGAAGCTAAATCATTTGTTTCGCATGGAATTGAAGCTATCTCGTTTGTTCCTCCTGCTTATGAAGCTATATCACTTATATCGCATGGATTTGAAGCTGAGCCAACTACATCGTATTGATTTGAAGCTAAATCTTGTGTATCGCATGGATTTGAAACTAATCCTTCTACATCACATTGATTTGCTGCTAAATCATGAGTTTTGAATGGATTTGAAGCTAACTCGTTCGTTTCGCCTGTATTTGAAGCTAGATCACTTATATCGCAAGTATTTGAAGCTAAATCATGTGTTTCGTTTGGATTTGAAGCTAAACCTTCTACATCGCATTGATTTGAAGTTAAATCGTGTGTTTCGAATGGATTTGAAGTTAGCTCGTTTGTTTCGCATGCAGTTGTAGCTAAATAATTTATATCACAAGTATTTGAAGCTAAACCATTTGATTCGCATGGATTTGAAGCTAACCCTTCTACTTCGCATTTATTGGAAGTTAAATCACGTGTTTTGCATGGATTTGAAGCTAAACCTTCTACATCGCATTGATTTGAAGATAAATCGTGTGTTTCGCATAGATTTGAAGCTACCTCGTTTGTTCCCCCTACTTTTGAAGCTATATCACTTATATCGCATGGATTTGAAGCTGAACCTACTACATCGCATTGATTTGAAGCTAAATCTTGTGTGTCGCATGAATTTGAAGCAAACCATCTACATCGCATTTATTTGAAGCTTAATCATGTGTCTCGCACGGATTTGAAGCTAAACCTTCTACATCGCATTGATTTGAAGCTAAACCATTTGTTTCACATGCATTTGAAGCTACGCCTTCTACTACGCATTGATTTGAAGCTAAATAATTTGTTTCGCATGGAATTGAAGCTACCTCGTTTGTTCCTCCTGCTTATGAAGCTATATCACTTATATCGCATGGATTTGAAGCTGAGCCTACTACATCGCATTGATTTGAAGCTAAATCTTGTGTATCGCATGGATTTGAAACTAAACCTTCTACATCACATTGATTTGCTGCTAAATCATGAGTTTTGAATGGATTTGAAGCCAACTCGTACGTTTCGCCTGCATTTGATTCTACATCACTTATATCGCAAGTATTTGAAGCTAAATCATGTGTATCGCGTGGATGTTGAAGCTAACTCGTTTGATTAGTATGCATTTGAAGCTATATCACTTATACCCCAAGTGTTTGAAGCTAAATCATATGTTTCGCGTGGATTTGAAGCTAAACCTTCTACATCGCATTGATTTGCAGCTAAGTCATGTGTCTCGCATGGATTTGAAGCTAACTCGTTCGTTTCGCCACCATTTGAAACTATGTCACTTATATCGCAAGTATTTGAAGCTAAATCATGTGTTTCGTTTGGATTTGAAGCTAAACCTTCTACATCGCATTGATTTGAAGCTAAATCATTTGTTTCGCATGGATTTGAATCTAAGCCTTGTCCTTCGATTTGATTTGAAGCTAAATCAAGTGTTTCGTATGGAATTGAAGCTACCTCATTTGTTCCTCCTGCTTATGAAGCTATATCACTTATATCGCATGGATTTGAAGCTGAGCCTACTACATCGTATTGATTTGAAGCTAAATCTTGTGTATCGCATGGATTTGAAACTAAACCTTCTACATCACATTGATTTGCTGCTAAATCATGAGTTTTGAATGGATTTGAAGCTAACTCGTTCGTTTCGCCTGCAGTTGATTCTACATCACTTATATCGCAAGTATTTGAATCTAAATCATGTGTTTCGTTTGGATTTGAAGCTAAATCTTCTACATCGCATTGATTTGAAGCTAAACCATTTGTATCACATGGATTTGAAGGTAAACCTTCTACATCGCATTGATTTGAAGCTAAATCATTTGTTTCGCATGGATTTGAATCTCAGCCTTGTCCTTCGAATTGATTTGAAGCTAGATCATGTGTTTCGTATGGATTTGAAGCTAAACCTTAACATCGCATGGATTTGAAGCTCAACCTACTACATCGCATTGATTTGAAGCTAAATCTTGTGTGTCGCATGAACTTGAAGCAAACCATCTACATCGCATTTATTTGAAGCTTAATCATGTGTATCGCATGGATTTGAAGCTAAGCCTTATACATCACATTGATTTGAAGCTAAATCATGTGTATCGCTTGGATTTTGAAGCTAACTCGTTCGATTAGTCTGCATTTGAAGCTATATCACTTATACCCCAAGTGTTTGAAGCTATATCATATGTTTCGCGTGGATTTGAAGCTAAACCTTCTACATCGCATTGAGTTGAAGCTAAGTCATGTGTCTCGCATGGATTTGAAGCTAACTCGTTCGTTTCGCCTCCATTTGAAACTATGTCACTTATATCGCAAGTATTTGAAGCTAAATCATATGTTCCGCATGGATTTGAAGCTGAACCTACTACATCGCATTGATTTGAAGCTAAATCTTGTGTATCGCATGGATTTGAAGCTAAACCTTCTACATCGCATTGATTTGAAGCTAAATCATTTGTTTCGCATGGATTTGAATCTTAGCCTTGTCCTTCGAATTGAATTTAAGCTAAATCAAGTGTTTCGTATGGATTTGAAGCTAAACTTTCTACATCGCATTGATTTGAAGCTAAATCTTCTAAATTCTATTGATTTGAAGCTAAACCTTCTACCTCTTATTGTTTTGAAGCTAAACCTTCTACATCGCAATGATTTGCAGCTAAATCTAGTGTATCGCGTAGATTTGAAGCTAAACCTTCTATATCGCATTGATTTGCAGCTAAATCATGTGTATCGCACGGATTTGAAGCTAAACCTTCTACATCGCATTGATTTGAAGCTAAACCATTTGTTTCACATGGATTTGAAGCTACGCCTTCTACTACGCATTGATTTGAAGCTAAATCATTTGTTTCGCATGGAATTGAAGCTATCTCGTTTGTTCCTCCTGCTTATGAAGCTATATCACTTATATCGCATGGATTTGAAGCTGAGCCAACTACATCGTATTGATTTGAAGCTAAATCTTGTGTATCGCATGGATTTGAAACTAATCCTTCTACATCACATTGATTTGCTGCTAAATCATGAGTTTTGAATGGATTTGAAGCTAACTCGTTCGTTTCGCCTGCAGTTGATTCTACATCACTTATATCGCTAGTATTTGATGCTAAATCATGTGTATCGCGTGGATTTTGAAGCTAACTCGTTTGATTAGTCTTCATTTGAAGCTATATCACTTACACCCCAAGTGTTTGAAGCTATATCATTTGTTTCGCATGGATTTGAAGCTAAACCTTCTTCATCGCATTGATTTGCAGTTAAATCATGTGTTTCGCATGGATTTGAAGCTAACTCGTTCGTTGCGCATGCAGTTCAATCTAAATAACGTATAACACAAGTATTTGAAGCTAAACCATTTGATTCGCATGGATTTGAAGCTAAGCCTTCTACTTCGCATTAATTGGGAGTTAAGTCACGTGTTTTGCATGGATTTGAAGCTAAACCTTCTACTTCGCATTGATTTCAAGCTAAGTCATGTGTATCGCATGGATTTGAAGCTAAGCCTTCTACATCACATTGATTTGAAGCTAAATCATGTGTATCGCTTGGATTTTGAAGCTAACTCGTTTGATTAGTCTGCATTTGAAGCTATATCACTTATACCCCAAGTGTTTGAAGCTATATCATATGTTTCGCGTGGATTTGAAGCTAAACCTTCTACAACGCATTGATTTGAAGCTAAGTCATGTGTCTCACATGGATTTGAAGCTAACTCGTTCGTTTCGCCTCCATTTGAAACTATGTCACTTATATCGCAAGTATTTGAAGCTAAATCATATGTGCCGCATGGATTTGAAGCTGAACCTACTACATCGCATTGATTTGAAGCTAAATCTTGTGTATCGCATGGATTTAAAGCTAAAGCTTCTACATCGCATTGATTTGAAGCTAAATCTTTTGTTTCGCATGGATTTGAATCTAAGCCTTGTCCTTCGAATTGACTTGAAGCTTAATCAAGTGTTTCGTATGGATTTGAAGCTAAACTTTCTACATCGCATTGATTTGAAGCTAAATCTTCTACATTCTATTGATTTGAAGCTAAACCTTCTACCTCTTATTGTTTTGAAGCTAAACCTTCTACATCGCAATGATTTGCAGCTAAATCTAGTGTATCGCGTGGATTTGAAGCTAAACCTTCTATATCGCATTGATTTGCAGCTAAATCATGTGTATCGCACGGATTTGAAGCGAAACCTTCTACATTACATTGATTTGTAGCTAAATCGTGTGTTTTGCATGGATTTGAAGCTAACTCGTTCGTTTCGCCTCCATTTGAAACTATATCACTTATATCGCAAGTATTTGAAGCTGAGCCTAATACATCGCATTCATTTGAAGCTAAATCTTGTGTATCGCATGGATTTGAAACTAAACCTTCTACATCACATTGATTTGCTGCTAAATCATGAGTTTCGAATGGATTTGAAGCTAACTCGTTCGTTTCGCCTGCAGTTGAATCTACATTACTTATATCGCTAGTATTTGAAGCTAAATCATGTGTATCGCGAGGATTTTGAAGCTAACTCCTTTGATTAGTATTCATTTGAAGCTATATCACTTACACCCCAAGTGTTTGAAGTTAAATCATATGTTTCGCGTGGATTTGAAGCTAAACCTTCTACATCGCATTGATTTGCAGCTAAGTCATGTGTCTCGCATGGATTTGAAGCTAACTCGTTCGTTTCGCCACCATTTGAAACTATGTCACTTATATCGCAAGTATTTGAAGGTAAATCATATGTGCCGCATGGATTTGAAGCTGAACCTACTACATCGCATTGATTTGAAGCTAAATCTTGTGTATCGCATGGATTTGAAGCTAAACCTTCTACATCGCATTGATTTGAAGCTAAATCATTTGTTTCGCATGGATTTGAATCTAAGCCTTGTCCTTCGAATTGATTTGAAGCTAAATCAAGTGTTTCGTATGGATTTGAAGCTAAACTTTCTACATCGCATTTGTTTTGAAGCTAAATCTTCTACATTCTATTGATTTGAAGCTAAACCTTCTACCTCTTATTGTTTTGAAGCTAAACCTTCTACATCGCAATGATTTGCAGCTAAATCTAGTGTATCGCGTGGATTTGAAGCTAAACCTTCTATATCGCATTGATTTGCAGCTAAATCATGTGTATCGCACGGATTTGAAGCTAAATCTTCTACATCGCATTGATTTGAAGCTAAATCATTTGTTTCGCATGGATTTGAATCTCAGCCTTGTCCTTCGAATTGATTTGAAGCTAGATCATGTGTTTCGTATGGATTTGAAGCTAAACCTTAACATCGCATTGATTTGAAGCTAAACCTTCTACATTCTATTGATTTGAAGCTAAACCTTCTACCTCTTATTGTTTTGAAGCTAAACCTTCTACATCGCAATGATTTGCAGCTAAATCATGTGTTTCGCATTGATTTGAAGCTAACTCGTTCGTTGCGCATGCAGTTAAATCTAAATAACGTATATCACAAGTATTTGAAGCTAAACCATTTGATTCGCATGGATTTGAAGCTAAGCCTTCTACTTCGAATTTATTGTAAGTTAAATCACGTGTTTTGCATGGATTTGAAGCTAAACGTTCTACATCGCATTGATTTGAAGCTTAATCATGTGTATCACATGGATTGGAAGCTAAGCCATCTACATCACATTGATTTGAAGCTAAATCATGTGTATCGCTTGGATTTTGATGCTAACTCGTTTGATTAGTCTGCATTTGAAGCTATATCACTTATACCCCAAGTGTTTGAAGCTATATCATATGTTTCGCGTGGATTTGAAGCTAAACCTTCTACATCGCATTGAGTTGAAGCTAAGTCATGTGTCTCGCATGGATTTGAAGCTAACTCGTTCGTTTCGCCTCCATTTGAAACTATGTCACTTATATCGCAAGTATTTGAAGCTAAATCATATGTGCCGCATGGATTTGAAGCTGAACCTACTACATCGCATTGATTTGAAGCTAAATCTTGTGTATCGCATGGATTTGAAGCTAAACCTTCTACATCGCATTGATTTGAAGCTAAATCATTTGTTTCGCATGGATTTGAATCTAAGCCTTGTCCTTCGAATTGATTTGAAGCTAAATCAAGTGTTACGTATGGATTTGAAGCTAAACTTTCTACATCGCATTGATTTGAAGCTAAATCTTCTACATTCTATTGATTTGAAGCTAAACCTTCTACCTCTTATTGTTTTGAAGCTAAACCTTCTACATCGCAATGATTTGCAGCTAAATCTAGTGTATCGCGTGGATTTGAAGCTAAACCTTCTATATTGCATTGATTTGCAGCTAAATCATGTGTATCGCACGGATTTGAAGCTAAACCTTCTACATCGCTTTGATTTGAAGCTAAACCATTTGTTTCACATGGATTTGAAGCTACGCCTTCTACTACGCATTGATTTGAAGCTAAATCATTTGTTTCGCATGGAATTGAAGCTACCCCGTTTGTTCCTCCTGGTTATGAAGCTATATCACTTATATGGCATGGATTTGAAGCTGAGCCTACTACATCGTATTGATTTGAAGCAAACCATCTACATCGCATTTATTTGAAGCTTAATCATGTGTATCACATGGATTTGAAGCTAAGCCTTCTACATCACATTGATTTGAAGCTAAATCATGTGTATCGCTTGGATTTTGATGCTAACTCGTTTGATTAGTCTGCATTTGAAGCTATATCACTTATACCCCAAGTGTTTGAAGCTATATCATATGTTTCGCGTGGATTTGAAGCTAAACCTTCTACATCGCATTGAGTTGAAGCTAAGTCATGTGTCTCGCATGGATTTGAAGCTAACTCGTTCGTTTCGCCTCCATTTGAAACTATGTCACTTATATCGCAAGTATTTGAAGCTAAATCATATGTGCCGCATGGATTTGAAGCTGAACCTACTACATCGCATTGATTTGAAGCTAAATCTTGTGTATCGCATGGATTTGAAGCTAAACCTTCTACATCGCATTGATTTGAAGCTAAATCATTTGTTTCGCATGGATTTGAATCTAAGCCTTGTCCTTCGATTTGATTTGAAGCTAAATCAAGTGTTTCGTATGGAATTGAAGCTACCTCGTTTGTTCCTCCTGCTTATGAAGCTATATCACTTATATCGCATGGATTTGAAGCTGAGCCTACTACATCGTATTGATTTGAAGCTAAATCTTCTACATTCTATTGATTTGAAGCTAAACCTTCTACCTCTTATTGTTTTGAAGCTAAACCTTCTACATCGCAATGATTTGCAGCTAAATCTAGTGTATCGCGTGGATTTGAAGCTAAACCTTCTATATTGCATTGATTTGCAGCTAAATCATGTGTATCGCACGGATTTGAAGCTAAACCTTCTACATCGCTTTGATTTGAAGCTAAACCATTTGTTTCACATGGATTTGAAGCTACGCCTTCTACTACGCATTGATTTGAAGCTAAATCATTTGTTTCGCATGGAATTGAAGCTACCCCGTTTGTTCCTCCTGGTTATGAAGCTATATCACTTATATGGCATGGATTTGAAGCTGAGCCTACTACATCGTATTGATTTGAAGCTAAATCTTGTGTATCGCATGGATTTGAAGCAAACCATCTACATCGCATTTATTTGAAGCTTAATCATGTGTATCACATGGATTTGAAGCTAAGCCTTCTACATCACATTGATTTGAAGCTAAATCATGTGTATCGCTTGGATTTTGATGCTAACTCGTTTGATTAGTCTGCATTTGAAGCTATATCACTTATAACCCAAGTGTTTGAAGCTATATCATATGTTTCGCGTGGATTTGAAGCTAAACCTTCTACATCGCATTGAGTTGAAGCTAAGTCATGTGTCTCGCATGGATTTGAAGCTAACTCGTTCGTTTCGCCTCCATTTGAAACTATGTCACTTATATCGCAAGTATTTGAAGCTAAATCATATGTGCCGCATGGATTTGAAGCTGAACCTACTACATCGCATTGATTTGAAGCTAAATCTTGTGTATCGCATGGATTTGAAGCTAAACCTTCTACATCGCATTGATTTGAAGCTAAATCATTTGTTTCGCATGGATTTGAATCTAAGCCATGTCCTTCGATTTGATTTGAAGCTAAATCAAGTGTTTCGTATGGAATTGAAGCTACCTCGTTTGTTCCTCCTGCTTATGAAGCTATATCACTTATATCGCATGGATTTGAAGCTGAGCCTACTACATCGTATTGATTTGAAGCTAAATCTTGTGTATCGCATGGATTTGAAACTAAACCTTCTACATCACATTGATTTGCTGCTAAATCATGAGTTTTGAATGGATTTGAAGCTAACTCGTTCGTTTCGCCTGCAGTTGATTCTACATGACTTATATCGCAAGTATTTGAAGCTAAATCATGTGTATCGCGTGGATTTTGAAGCTAACTCGTTTGATTAGTCTTCATTTGAAGCTATATCACTTACACCCCAAGTGTTTGAAGCTATATCATTTGTTTCGCATGGATTTGAAGCTAAACCTTCTTCATCGCATTGATTTGCAGCTAAATCATGTGTTTCGCATGGATTTGAAGCTAACTCGTTCGTTGCGCATGCAGTTCAATCTAAATAACGTATATCACAAGTATTTGAAGCTAAACCATTTGATTCGCTTGGATTTGAAGCTAAGCCTTCTACTTCGCATTAATAGGAAGTTAAATCACGTGTTTTGCATGGATTTGAATCTAAACCTTCTACATCGCATTGATTTGAAGCTAAATCATGTCTTTCACAAGTATTTGAAGATGAACCATCTGAATCGCATTGATTTGAACGCGAGCCTTCTACTTCGCACTGATTTGCAGCTAAATAATGTGATTCGCATGGATTTGAAGCTACGCCTTCTACTTCGCATTGATTTGAAGCTAAATCATTTGTTTCGCAAGGAATTGAAGCTACCTCGTTTGTTCCTCCTGCTTTTGAAGCTATATCACTTATATCGCATGGATTTGAAGCTGAACCTACTACATCACATTGATTTGAAGCTAAATCTTGTGTATCGCATGGATTTGAAGCAAACCATCTACATCGCATTGATTTGAAGCTTAATCATGTGTTTCGTATGGATTTGATGGTAACTCGTTTGTTTCGCATGCAGTTGTAGCTAAATAATGTATATCACAAGTATTTGTAGCTAAACCATTTGTTTCGCATGGATTTGAAGCTAAACCTTCTACATCGCATTGATTTGCAGCTAAATCATGTGTTTCGCATGGATTTGAAGCTAACTCGTTCGTTTCGCCTCCATTTGAAACTATATCACTTATATCGCAAGTATTTGAAGCTAAATCATATGTGCCGCATGGATTTGAAGCTGATCCTACTACATCGCATTAATTTGAAGCTAAATCTTGTGTATCGCACGGATTTGAAGCTAAACCTTCTACATCGCATTGATTTGATGATAAACCATTTGTTTCACATGGATTTGAAGCTACGCCTTCTACTACGCATTGATTTGAAGCTAAATCATTTGTTTCGCATGGAATTGAAGCTACCTCGTTTGTTCCTCCTGCTTTTGAAGCTAAGTCATGTGTCTCGCATGGAATTGAAGCTAACTCGTTTGTTTCGCCTCCATTTGAAACTATGTCACTTATATCGCAAGTATTTGAAGCTAAATCATATGTGCCGCATGGATTTGAAGCTGAACCTACTACATCGCATTGATTTGAAGCTAAATCTTGTGTATCGCATGGATTTGAAGCTAAACCTTCTACATCGCATTGATTTGAAGCTAAATCATTTGTTTCGCATGGATTTGAATCTAAGCCTTGTCCTTCGAATTGATTTGAAGCTAAATCAAGTGTTTCGTATGGATTTGAAGCTAAACCTTCTACATCGCATTGATTTGAAGCTAAATCTTCTACATTCTATTGATTTGAAGCTAAACCTTCTACCTCTTATTGTTTTGAAGCTAAACCTTTTACATCGCAATGATTTGCAGCTAAATCATGTGTTTCGCATGGATTTGAAGCTAACTCGTTCGTTTCGCCTGCAGTTGAATCTACATTACTTATATCGCTAGTATTTGAAGCTAAATCATGTGTATCGCGTGGATTTTGAAGCTAACTCGTTTGATTAGTCTTCATTTGAAGCTATATCACTTACACCCCAAGTGTTTGAAGCTATATCATTTGTTTCGCATGGATTTGAAGCTAAACCTTCTTCATCGCATTGATTTGCAGCTAAATCATGTGTTTCGCATGGATTTGAAGCTAACTCGTTCGTTTCGCCTCCATTTGAAACTATATCACTTATATCGCAAGTATTTGAAGCTAAATCATATGTGCCGCATGGATTTGAAGCTGATCCTACTACATCGCATTGATTTGAAGCTAAATCTTGTGTATCGCACGGATTTGAAGCTAAACCTTCTACATCGCATTGATTTGATGATAAACCATTTGTTTCACATGGATTTGAAGCTACGCCTTCTACTACGCATTGATTTGAAGCTAAATCATTTGTTTCGCATGGAATTGAAGCTACCTCGTTTGTTCCTCCTGCTTTTGAAGCTAAGTCATGTGTCTCGCGTGGATTTGAAGCTAACTCGTTTGTTTCGCCTCCATTTGAAACTATGTCAATTATATCGCAAGTATTTGAAGCTAAATCATATGTGCCGCATGGATTTGAAGCTGAACCTACTACATCGCATGGATTTGAAGCTAAACCTTCTACATCGCATTGATTTGAAGCTAAATCATTTGTTTCGCATGGATTTGAATCTAAGCCTTGTCCTTCGAATTGATTTGAAGCTAAATCAAGTGTTTCGTATGGATTTGAAGCTAAACCTTCTACATCGCATTGATTTGAAGCTAAATCTTCTACATTCTATTGATTTAAAGCTAAACCTTCTACCTCTTATTGTTTTGAAGCTAAACCTTTTACATCGCAATGATTTGCAGCTAAATCATGTGTTTCGCATGGATTTGAAGCTAAACCTTCTACATCGCATTGATTTGCAGCTGAATCATGTGTTTCGCATAGATTTGAAGCTAAACCTTCTACATCGCATTGATTTGAAGCTAAATCATGTGTTTTGCATGGATTTGAAGCTAACTCGTTAGTTTCGCATGCAGTTGTATCTAAATAATTTATATCACAAGTATTTGTAGCTAAACCATTTGTTTCGCATGGATTTGAAGCTACCTCGTTTGTTCCCCCTACTTTTGAAGCTATATCAGTTATATCGCATGGATTTGTAGCTGAACCTACTACATCGCATTGATTTGCAGCTAAATCATGTGTATCGCACGGATTTGAAGCTAAACCTTCTACATCGCATTGATTTGAAGCTAAACCATTTGTTTCACATGGATTTGAAGCTACGCCTTCTACTACGCATTGATTTGAAGCTAAATCATTTGTTTCGCATGGAATTGAAGCTATCTCGTTTGTTCCTCCTGCTTATGAAGCTATATCACTTATATCGCATGGATTTGAAGCTGAGCCAACTACATCGTATTGATTTGAAGCTAAATCTTGTGTATCGCATGGATTTGAAACTAATCCTTCTACATCACATTGATTTGCTGCTAAATCATGAGTTTTGAATGGATTTGAAGCTAACTCGTTCGTTTCGCCTGCAGTTGATTCTACATCACTTATATCGCTAGTATTTGAAGCTAAATCATGTGTATCGCGTGGATTTTGAAGCTAACTCGTTTGATTAGTCTTCATTTGAAGCTATATCACTTACACCCCAAGTGTTTGAAGCTATATCATTTGTTTCGCATGGATTTGAAGCTAAACCTTCTTCATCGCATTGATTTGCAGCTAAATCATGTGTTTCGCATGGATTTGAAGCTAACTCGTTCGTTGCGCATGCAGTTCAATCTAAATAACGTATATCACAAGTATTTGAAGCTAAACCATTTGATTCGCTTGGATTTGAAGCTAAGCCTTCTACTTCGCATTAATAGGAAGTTAAATCACGTGTTTTGCATGGATTTGAATCTAAACCTTCTACATCGCATTGATTTGAAGCTAAATCATGTCTTTCACAAGTATTTGAAGATGAACCATCTGAATCGCATTGATTTGAACGCGAGCCTTCTACTTCGCACTGATTTGCAGCTAAATAATGTGATTCGCATGGATTTGAAGCTACGCCTTCTACTTCGCATTGATTTGAAGCTAAATCATTTGTTTCGCAAGGAATTGAAGCTACCTCGTTTGTTCCTCCTGCTTTTGAAGCTATATCACTTATATCGCATGGATTTGAAGCTGAACCTACTACATCACATTGATTTGAAGCTAAATCTTGTGTATCGCATGGATTTGAAGCAAACCATCTACATCGCATTGATTTGAAGCTTAATCATGTGTTTCGTATGGATTTGATGGTAACTCGTTTGTTTCGCATGCAGTTGTAGCTAAATAATGTATATCACAAGTATTTGTAGCTAAACCATTTGTTTCGCATGGATTTGAAGCTAAACCTTCTACATCGCATTGATTTGCAGCTAAATCATGTGTTTCGCATGGATTTGAAGCTAACTCGTTCGTTTCGCCTCCATTTGAAACTATATCACTTATATCGCAAGTATTTGAAGCTAAATCATATGTGCCGCATGGATTTGAAGCTGATCCTACTACATCGCATTAATTTGAAGCTAAATCTTGTGTATCGCACGGATTTGAAGCTAAACCTTCTACATCGCATTGATTTGATGATAAACCATTTGTTTCACATGGATTTGAAGCTACGCCTTCTACTACGCATTGATTTGAAGCTAAATCATTTGTTTCGCATGGAATTGAAGCTACCTCGTTTGTTCCTCCTGCTTTTGAAGCTAAGTCATGTGTCTCGCATGGAATTGAAGCTAACTCGTTTGTTTCGCCTCCATTTGAAACTATGTCACTTATATCGCAAGTATTTGAAGCTAAATCATATGTGCCGCATGGATTTGAAGCTGAACCTACTACATCGCATTGATTTGAAGCTAAATCTTGTGTATCGCATGGATTTGAAGCTAAACCTTCTACATCGCATTGATTTGAAGCTAAATCATTTGTTTCGCATGGATTTGAATCTAAGCCTTGTCCTTCGAATTGATTTGAAGCTAAATCAAGTGTTTCGTATGGATTTGAAGCTAAACCTTCTACATCGCATTGATTTGAAGCTAAATCTTCTACATTCTATTGATTTGAAGCTAAACCTTCTACCTCTTATTGTTTTGAAGCTAAACCTTTTACATCGCAATGATTTGCAGCTAAATCATGTGTTTCGCATGGATTTGAAGCTAACTCGTTCGTTTCGCCTGCAGTTGAATCTACATTACTTATATCGCTAGTATTTGAAGCTAAATCATGTGTATCGCGTGGATTTTGAAGCTAACTCGTTTGATTAGTCTTCATTTGAAGCTATATCACTTACACCCCAAGTGTTTGAAGCTATATCATTTGTTTCGCATGGATTTGAAGCTAAACCTTCTTCATCGCATTGATTTGCAGCTAAATCATGTGTTTCGCATGGATTTGAAGCTAACTCGTTCGTTTCGCCTCCATTTGAAACTATATCACTTATATCGCAAGTATTTGAAGCTAAATCATATGTGCCGCATGGATTTGAAGCTGATCCTACTACATCGCATTGATTTGAAGCTAAATCTTGTGTATCGCACGGATTTGAAGCTAAACCTTCTACATCGCATTGATTTGATGATAAACCATTTGTTTCACATGGATTTGAAGCTACGCCTTCTACTACGCATTGATTTGAAGCTAAATCATTTGTTTCGCATGGAATTGAAGCTACCTCGTTTGTTCCTCCTGCTTTTGAAGCTAAGTCATGTGTCTCGCGTGGATTTGAAGCTAACTCGTTTGTTTCGCCTCCATTTGAAACTATGTCACTTATATCGCAAGTATTTAAAGCTAAATCATATGTGCCGCATGGATTTGAAGCTGAACCTACTACATCGCATGGATTTGAAGCTAAACCTTCTACATCGCATTGATTTGAAGCTAAATCATTTGTTTCGCATGGATTTGAATCTAAGCCTTGTCCTTCGAATTGATTTGAAGCTAAATCAAGTGTTTCGTATGGATTTGAAGCTAAACCTTCTACATCGCATTGATTTGAAGCTAAATCTTCTACATTCTATTGATTTGAAGCTAAACCTTCTACCTCTTATTGTTTTGAAGCTAAACCTTTTACATCGCAATGATTTGCAGCTAAATCATGTGTTTCGCATGGATTTGAAGCTAAACCTTCTACATCGCATTGATTTGCAGCTGAATCATGTGTTTCGCATAGATTTGAAGCTAAACCTTCTACATCGCATTGATTTGAAGCTAAATCATGTGTTTTGCATGGATTTGAAGCTAACTCGTTAGTTTCGCATGCAGTTGTATCTAAATAATTTATATCACAAGTATTTGTAGCTAAACCATTTGTTTCGCATGGATTTGAAGCTACCTCGTTTGTTCCCCCTACTTTTGAAGCTATATCAGTTATATCGCATGGATTTGTAGCTGAACCTACTACATCGCATTGATTTGCAGCTAAATCATGTGTATCGCACGGATTTGAAGCTAAACCTTCTACATCGCATTGATTTGAAGCTAAACCATTTGTTTCACATGGATTTGAAGCTACGCCTTCTACTACGCATTGATTTGAAGCTAAATCATTTGTTTCGCATGGAATTGAAGCTATCTCGTTTGTTCCTCCTGCTTATGAAGCTATATCACTTATATCGCATGGATTTGAAGCTGAGCCAACTACATCGTATTGATTTGAAGCTAAATCTTGTGTATCGCATGGATTTGAAACTAATCCTTCTACATCACATTGATTTGCTGCTAAATCATGAGTTTTGAATGGATTTGAAGCTAACTCGTTCGTTTCGCCTGCAGTTGATTCTACATCACTTATATCGCTAGTATTTGATGCTAAATCATGTGTATCGCGTGGATTTTGAAGCTAACTCGTTTGATTAGTCTTCATTTGAAGCTATATCACTTACACCCCAAGTGTTTGAAGCTATATCATTTGTTTCGCATGGATTTGAAGCTAAACCTTCTTCATCGCATTGATTTGCAGTTAAATCATGTGTTTCGCATGGATTTGAAGCCAACTCGTTCGTTGCGCATGCAGTTCAATCTTAATAACGTATATCACAAGTATTTGAAGCTAAACCATTTGATTCGCATGGATTTGAAGCTAAGCCTTCTACTTCGCATTAATTGGAAGTTAAGTCACGTGTTTTGCATGGATTTGAAGCTAAACCTTCTACTTCGCATTGATTTCAAGCTAAGTCATGTGTCTCGCATGGATTTGAAGCTAACTTGTTCGTTTCGCCTCCATTTGAAACTATGTCACTTATATCGCAAGTATTGAAGCCAAATCATATGTGCCGCATGGATTTGAAGCTAAACCTTCTACATCGCAATGATTTGCAGCTAAATCATGTGTTTCGCATTGACTTGAAGCTAACTCGTTCGTTGCGCATGCATTTAAATCTAAATAACGTATATCACAAGTATTTGAAGCTAAACCATTTGATTCGCATGGATTTGAAGCTAAGCCTTCTACTTCGCATTTATTGGAAGTTAAATCACGTGTTTTGCATGGATTTGAAGCTAAACCTTCTACATCGCATTGATTTGAAGATAAATCATGTGTTTCGCATAGATTTGAAGCTAACTCGTTAGTTTCGCATGCAGTTGTAGCTAAATAATTTATATCACAAGTATTTGTAGCTAAACCATTTGTTTCGCATGGATTTGAAGCTACCTCGTTTTTCCCCCTACTTTTGAAGCTATATCACTTATATCGCATGGATTTGAAGCTGAACCTACTACATCGCATTGATTTGAAGCTAAATCTTGTGTTTCGCATGAATTTGAAGCAAACCATCTACATCGCATTTATTTGAAGCTTAATCATGTGTATCGCATGGATTTGAAGCTAAGCCTTCTACATCACATTGATTTGAAGCTAAATCATGTGTATCGCTTGGATTTTGAAGCTAACTCGTTTGATTAGTCTGCATTTGAAGCTATATCACTTATACCCCAAGTGTTTGAAGCTATATCATATGTTTCGCGTGGATTTTGAAGCTAAACCTTCTACAACGCATTGATTTGAAGCTAAGTCATGTGTCTCACATGGATTGAAGCTAACTCGTTCGTTTCGCCTCCATTGAAACTATGTCACTTATATCGCAAGTATTTGAAGCTAAATCATATGTGCCGCATGGATTTGAAGCTGAACCTACTACATCGCATTGATTTGAAGCTAAATCTTGTGTGTATCGCATGGATTTAAAGCTAAGCTTCTACATCGCATTGATTTGAAGCTAATCTTTTGTTTCGCATGGATTTGAATCTAAGCCTTGTCCTTCGAATTGACTTGAAGCTTAATCAAGTGTTTCGTATGGATTTGAAGCTAAACTTTCTACATCGCATTGATTTGAAGCTAAATCTTCTACATTCTATTGATTTGAAGCTAAACCTTCTACCTCTTATTGTTTTGAAGCTAAACCTTCTACATCGCAATGATTTGCAGCTAAATCTAGTGTATCGCGTGGATTTGAAGCTAAACCTTCTATATCGCATTGATTTGCAGCTAAATCATGTGTATCGCACGGATTGAAGCGAAACCTTCTACATTACATTGATTTGCAGCTAAATCGTGTGTTTTGCATGGATTTGAAGCTAACTCGTTCGTTTCGCCTCCATTTGAAACTATATCACTTATATCGCAAGTATTGAAGCTGAGCCTAATACATCGCATTCATTTGAAGCTAAATCTTGTGTATCGCATGGATTTGAAACTAAACCTTCTACATCACATTGATTTGCTGCTAAATCATGAGTTTCGAATGGATTTGAAGCTAACTCGTTCGTTTCGCCTGCAGTTGAATCTACATTACTTATATCGCTAGTATTTGAAGCTAAATCATGTGTATCGCGAGGATTTTGAAGCTAACTCCTTTGATTAGTATTCATTTGAAGCTATATCACTTACACCCCAAGTGTTTGAAGTTAAATCATATGTTTCGCGTGGATTTGAAGCTAAACCTTCTACATCGCATTGATTTGCAGCTAAGTCATGTGTCTCGCATGGATTTGAAGCTAACTCGTTCGTTTCGCCACCATTTGAAACTATGTCACTTATATCGCAAGTATTTGAAGGTAAATCATATGTGCCGCATGGATTTGAAGCTGATCCTACTACATCGCATTGATTTGAAGCTAAATCTTGTGTATCGCACGGATTTGAAGCTAAACCTTCTACATCGCATTGATTTGATGATAAACCATTTGTTTCACATGGATTTGAAGCTACGCCTTCTACTACGCATTGATTTGAAGCTAAATCATTTGTTTCGCATGGAATTGAAGCTACCTCGTTTGTTCCTCCTGCTTTTGAAGCTAAGTCATGTGTCTCGCGTGGATTTGAAGCTAACTCGTTTGTTTCGCCTCCATTTGAAACTATGTCACTTATATCGCAAGTATTTAAAGCTAAATCATATGTGCCGCATGGATTTGAAGCTGAACCTACTACATCGCATGGATTTGAAGCTAAACCTTCTACATCGCATTGATTTGAAGCTAAATCATTTGTTTCGCATGGATTTGAATCTAAGCCTTGTCCTTCGAATTGATTTGAAGCTAAATCAAGTGTTTCGTATGGATTTGAAGCTAAACCTTCTACATCGCATTGATTTGAAGCTAAATCTTCTACATTCTATTGATTTGAAGCTAAACCTTCTACCTCTTATTGTTTTGAAGCTAAACCTTTTACATCGCAATGATTTGCAGCTAAATCATGTGTTTCGCATGGATTTGAAGCTAAACCTTCTACATCGCATTGATTTGCAGCTGAATCATGTGTTTCGCATAGATTTGAAGCTAAACCTTCTACATCGCATTGATTTGAAGCTAAATCATGTGTTTTGCATGGATTTGAAGCTAACTCGTTAGTTTCGCATGCAGTTGTATCTAAATAATTTATATCACAAGTATTTGTAGCTAAACCATTTGTTTCGCATGGATTTGAAGCTACCTCGTTTGTTCCCCCTACTTTTGAAGCTATATCAGTTATATCGCATGGATTTGTAGCTGAACCTACTACATCGCATTGATTTGCAGCTAAATCATGTGTATCGCACGGATTTGAAGCTAAACCTTCTACATCGCATTGATTTGAAGCTAAACCATTTGTTTCACATGGATTTGAAGCTACGCCTTCTACTACGCATTGATTTGAAGCTAAATCATTTGTTTCGCATGGAATTGAAGCTATCTCGTTTGTTCCTCCTGCTTATGAAGCTATATCACTTATATCGCATGGATTTGAAGCTGAGCCAACTACATCGTATTGATTTGAAGCTAAATCTTGTGTATCGCATGGATTTGAAACTAATCCTTCTACATCACATTGATTTGCTGCTAAATCATGAGTTTTGAATGGATTTGAAGCTAACTCGTTCGTTTCGCCTGCAGTTGATTCTACATCACTTATATCGCTAGTATTTGATGCTAAATCATGTGTATCGCGTGGATTTTGAAGCTAACTCGTTTGATTAGTCTTCATTTGAAGCTATATCACTTACACCCCAAGTGTTTGAAGCTATATCATTTGTTTCGCATGGATTTGAAGCTAAACCTTCTTCATCGCATTGATTTGCAGTTAAATCATGTGTTTCGCATGGATTTGAAGCCAACTCGTTCGTTGCGCATGCAGTTCAATCTTAATAACGTATATCACAAGTATTTGAAGCTAAACCATTTGATTCGCATGGATTTGAAGCTAAGCCTTCTACTTCGCATTAATTGGAAGTTAAGTCACGTGTTTTGCATGGATTTGAAGCTAAACCTTCTACTTCGCATTGATTTCAAGCTAAGTCATGTGTCTCGCATGGATTTGAAGCTAACTTGTTCGTTTCGCCTCCATTTGAAACTATGTCACTTATATCGCAAGTATTGAAGCCAAATCATATGTGCCGCATGGATTTGAAGCTAAACCTTCTACATCGCAATGATTTGCAGCTAAATCATGTGTTTCGCATTGACTTGAAGCTAACTCGTTCGTTGCGCATGCATTTAAATCTAAATAACGTATATCACAAGTATTTGAAGCTAAACCATTTGATTCGCATGGATTTGAAGCTAAGCCTTCTACTTCGCATTTATTGGAAGTTAAATCACGTGTTTTGCATGGATTTGAAGCTAAACCTTCTACATCGCATTGATTTGAAGATAAATCATGTGTTTCGCATAGATTTGAAGCTAACTCGTTAGTTTCGCATGCAGTTGTAGCTAAATAATTTATATCACAAGTATTTGTAGCTAAACCATTTGTTTCGCATGGATTTGAAGCTACCTCGTTTTTCCCCCTACTTTTGAAGCTATATCACTTATATCGCATGGATTTGAAGCTGAACCTACTACATCGCATTGATTTGAAGCTAAATCTTGTGTTTCGCATGAATTTGAAGCAAACCATCTACATCGCATTTATTTGAAGCTTAATCATGTGTATCGCATGGATTTGAAGCTAAGCCTTCTACATCACATTGATTTGAAGCTAAATCATGTGTATCGCTTGGATTTTGAAGCTAACTCGTTTGATTAGTCTGCATTTGAAGCTATATCACTTATACCCCAAGTGTTTGAAGCTATATCATATGTTTCGCGTGGATTTGAAGCTAAACCTTCTACAACGCATTGATTTGAAGCTAAGTCATGTGTCTCACATGGATTTGAAGCTAACTCGTTCGTTTCGCCTCCATTTGAAACTATGTCACTTATATCGCAAGTATTTGAAGCTAAATCATATGTGCCGCATGGATTTGAAGCTGAACCTACTACATCGCATTGATTTGAAGCTAAATCTTGTGTATCGCATGGTTTTAAAGCTAAAGCTTCTACATCGCATTGATTTGAAGCTAAATCTTTTGTTTCGCATGGATTTGAATCTAAGCCTTGTCCTTCGAATTGACTTGAAGCTTAATCAAGTGTTTCGTATGGATTTGAAGCTAAACTTTCTACATCGCATTGATTTGAAGCTAAATCTTCTACATTCTATTGATTTGAAGCTAAACCTTCTACCTCTTATTGTTTTGAAGCTAAACCTTCTACATCGCAATGATTTGCAGCTAAATCTAGTGTATCGCGTGGATTTGAAGCTAAACCTTCTATATCGCATTGATTTGCAGCTAAATCATGTGTATCGCACGGATTTGAAGCGAAACCTTCTACATTACATTGATTTGCAGCTAAATCGTGTGTTTTGCATGGATTTGAAGCTAACTCGTTCGTTTCGCCTCCATTTGAAACTATATCACTTATATCGCAAGTATTTGAAGCTGAGCCTAATACATCGCATTCATTTGAAGCTAAATCTTGTGTATCGCATGGATTTGAAACTAAACCTTCTACATCACATTGATTTGCTGCTAAATCATGAGTTTCGAATGGATTTGAAGCTAACTCGTTCGTTTCGCCTGCAGTTGAATCTACATTACTTATATCGCTAGTATTTGAAGCTAAATCATGTGTATCGCGAGGATTTTGAAGCTAACTCCTTTGATTAGTATTCATTTGAAGCTATATCACTTACACCCCAAGTGTTTGAAGTTAAATCATATGTTTCGCGTGGATTTGAAGCTAAACCTTCTACATCGCATTGATTTGCAGCTAAGTCATGTGTCTCGCATGGATTTGAAGCTAACTCGTTCGTTCGCCACCATTTGAAACTATGTCACTTATATCGCAAGTATTTGAAGGTAAATCATATGTGCCGCATGGATTTGAAGCTGAACCTACTACATCGCATTGATTTGAAGCTAAATCTTGTGTATCGTATGGATTTGAAGCTAAACCTTCTACATCGCATTGATTTGAAGCTAAATCATTTGTTTCGCATGGATTTGAATCTAAGCCTTGTCCTTCGAATTGATTTGAAGCTAAATCAAGTGTTTCGTATGGATTTGAAGCTAAACTTTCTACATCGCATTTGTTTTGAAGCTAAATCTTCTACATTCTATTGATTTGAAGCTAAACCTTCTACCTCTTATTGTTTTGAAGCTAAACCTTCTACATCGCAATGATTTGCAGCTAAATCTAGTGTATCGCGTGGATTTGAAGCTAAACCTTCTATATCGCATTGATTTGCAGCTAAATCATGTGTATCGCACGATTTGAAGCTAAATCTTCTACATCGCATTGATTTGAAGCTAAATCATTTGTTTCGCATGGATTTGAATCTCAGCCTTGTCCTTCGAATTGATTTGAAGCTAGATCATGTGTTTCGTATGGATTTGAAGCTAAACCTTAACATCGCATTGATTTGAAGCTAAACCTTCTACATTCTATTGATTTGAAGCTAAACCTTCTACCTCTTATTGTTTTGAAGCTAAACCTTCTACATCGCAATGATTTGCAGCTAAATCATGTGTTTCGCATTGATTTGAAAGCTAACTCGTTCGTTGCGCATGCAGTTAAATCTAAATAACGTATATCACAAGTATTTGAAGCTAAACCATTTGATTCGCATGGATTTGAAGCTAACCTTCTACTTCGAATTTATTGTAAGTTAAATCACGTGTTTTGCATGGATTTGAAGCTAAACCTTCTACATCGCATTGATTTGAAAATAAAGCGTGTGTTTCGCATAGATTTGAAGCTAACTCGTTAGTTTCGCATGCAGTTGTAGCTAAATAATTTATATCACAAGTATTTGTAGCTAAACCATTTGTTTCGCATGGATTTGAAGCTACCTCGTTTGTTTCCCCTACTTTTGAAGCTATATCACTTATATCGCATGGATTTGAAGCTGAACCTACTACATCGCATTGATTTGAAGCTAAATCTTGTGTGTCGCATGAATTTGAAGCAAACCATCTACATCGCATTTATTTGAAGCTTAATCATGTGTATCACATGGATTGGAAGCTAAGCCATCTACATCACATTGATTTGAAGCTAAATCATGTGTATCGCTTGGATTTTGATGCTAACTCGTTTGATTAGTCTGCATTTGAAGCTATATCACTTATACCCCAAGTGTTTGAAGCTATATCATATGTTTCGCGTGGATTTGAAGCTAAACCTTCTACATCGCATTGAGTTGAAGCTAAGTCATGTGTCTCGCATGGATTTGAAGCTAACTCGTTCGTTTCGCCTCCATTTGAAACTATGTCACTTATATCGCAAGTATTTGAAGCTAAATCATATGTGCCGCATGGATTTGAAGCTGAACCTACTACATCGCATTGATTTGAAGCTAAATCTTGTGTATCGCATGGATTTGAAGCTAAACCTTCTACATCGCATTGATTTGAAGCTAAATCATTTGTTTCGCATGGATTTGAATCTAAGCCTTGTCCTTCGAATTGATTTGAAGCTAAATCAAGTGTTACGTATGGATTTGAAGCTAAACTTTCTACATCGCATTGATTTGAAGCTAAATCTTCTACATTCTATTGATTTGAAGCTAAACCTTCTACCTCTTATTGTTTTGAAGCTAAACCTTCTACATCGCAATGATTTGCAGCTAAATCTAGTGTATCGCGTGGATTTGAAGCTAAACCTTCTATATTGCATTGATTTGCAGCTAAATCATGTGTATCGCACGGATTTGAAGCTAAACCTTCTACATCGCTTTGATTTGAAGCTAAACCATTTGTTTCACATGGATTTGAAGCTACGCCTTCTACTACGCATTGATTTGAAGCTAAATCATTTGTTTCGCATGGAATTGAAGCTACCCCGTTTGTTCCTCCTGGTTATGAAGCTATATCACTTATATGGCATGGATTTGAAGCTGAGCCTACTACATCGTATATTGATTTGAAGCTAAATCTTGTGTATCGCATGGATTTGAAGCAAACCATCTACATCGCATTTATTTGAAGCTTAATCATGTGTATCACATGGATTTGAAGCTAAGCCTTCTACATCACATTGATTTGAAGCTAAATCATGTGTGTCGCTTGGATTTTGATGCTAACTCGTTTGATTAGTCTGCATTTGAAGCTATATCACTTATACCCCAAGTGTTTGAAGCTATATCATATGTGTCGCGTGGATTTGAAGCTAAACCTTCTACATCGCATTGAGTTGAAGCTAAGTCATGTGTCTCGCATGGATTTGAAGCTAACTCGTTCGTTTCGCCTCCATTTGAAACTATGTCACTTATATCGCAAGTATTTGAAGCTAAATCATATGTGCCGCATGGATTTGAAGCTGAACCTACTACATCGCATTGATTTGAAGCTAAATCTTGTGTATCGCATGGATTTGAAGCTAAACCTTCTACATCGCATTGATTTGAAGCTAAATCATTTGTTTCGCATGGATTTGAATCTAAGCCTTGTCCTTCGATTTGATTTGAAGCTAAATCAAGTGTTTCGTATGGAATTGAAGCTACCTCGTTTGTTCCTCCTGCTTATGAAGCTATATCACTTATATCGCATGGATTTGAAGCTGAGCCTACTACATCGTATTGATTTGAAGCTAAATCTTCTACATTCTATTGATTTGAAGCTAAACCTTCTACCTCTTATTGTTTTGAAGCTAAACCTTCTACATCGCAATGATTTGCAGCTAAATCTAGTGTATCGCGTGGATTTGAAGCTAAACCTTCTATATTGCATTGATCTGCAGCTAAATCATGTGTATCGCACGGATTTGAAGCTAAACCTTCTACATCGCTTTGATTTGAAGCTAAACCATTTGTTTCACATGGATTTGAAGCTACGCCTTCTACTACGCATTGATTTGAAGCTAAATCATTTGTTTCGCATGGAATTGAAGCTACCCCGTTTGTTCCTCCTGGTTATGAAGCTATATCACTTATATGGCATGGATTTGAAGCTGAGCCTACTACATCGTATTGATTTGAAGCTAAATCTTGTGTATCGCATGGATTTGAAGCAAACCATCTACATCGCATTTATTTGAAGCTTAATCATGTGTATCACATGGATTTGAAGCTAAGCCTTCTACATCACATTGATTTGAAGCTAAATCATGTGTATCGCTTGGATTTTGATGCTAACTCGTTTGATTAGTCTGCATTTGAAGCTATATCACTTATACCCCAAGTGTTTGAAGCTATATCATATGTTTCGCGTGGATTTGAAGCTAAACCTTCTACATCGCATTGAGTTGAAGCTAAGTCATGTGTCTCGCATGGATTTGAAGCTAACTCGTTCGTTTCGCCTGCAGTTGAATCTACATTACTTATATCGCTAGTATTTGAAGCTAAATCATTTGTATCGCGAGGATTTTGAAGCTAACTCCTTTGGTTGGTCTTCATTTGAAGCTATATCACTTACACCCCAAGTGTTTGAAGCTATATCATTTGTTTCGCATGGATTTGAAGCTAAACCTTCTTCATCGTATTGATTTGAAGATAATTCGAGTGTTTCGCATAGATTTGAAGCTAACTCGTTAGTTTTGCATGCAGTTGTAGCTAAATAATTTATATCACAAGTATTTGTAGCTAAACCATTTGTTTCGCATGGATTTGAAGCTACCTCGTTTGTTCCCCCTACTTTTGAAGCTATATCACTTATATCGCATGGATTTGAAGCTGAACCTACTACATCGCATTGATTTGAAGCTAAATCTTGTGTGTCGCATGAATTTGAAGCAAACCATCTACATCGCATTGATTTGAAGCTTAATCATGTGTATCGCATGGATTTGAAGCTAAGCATTCTACATCACATTGATTTGAAGCTAAATCATGTGTATCGCTTGGATTTTGAAGCTAACTCGATCGTTTCGCCACCAATTGAAACTATGTCACATATTCGCAAGTATTTGAAGCTAAATCATATGTGCCGCATGGATTTGAAGCTGAACCTACTACATCGCATTGATTTGAAGCTAAATCTTGTGTATCGCATGGATTTGAAACTAAACCTTCTACATCACATTGATTTGCTGCTAAATCATGAGTTTCGAATGGATTTGAAGCTAACTCGTTCGTTTCGCATGCAGTTGAATCTACATTACTTATATCGCTAGTATTTGAAGCTAAATCATGTGTATCGCGAGGATTTTGAAGCTAACTCCTTTGATTAGTCTTCATTTGAAGCTATATCACTTACACCCCAAGTGTTTCAAGCTATATCAGTTGTTTCGCATTGATTTGCAGCTAAATCATGTGTTTCGCATGGATTTGAAGCTAACTCGTTCGTTGCGCATGCAGTTCAATCTAAATAACGTATATCACAAGTATTTGAAGCTAAACCATTTGATTCGTATGAATTTGAAGCTAAGCTTTCTACATCGCATTGATTTGAAGATAAATCTAGTGTATCGCATGGATTTGAAGCTAAACCTTCTACATCGCATTGATTTGAAGCTAAACCATTTGTTTCACATGGATTTGAAGTTACGCCTTCTACTACGCATTGATTTGAAGCTAAGTCATGTGTCTCGCATGGATTTGAAGCTAACTCGTTTGTTTCGCCTGCATTTGAAACTATGTCACTTATATCGCAAGTATATGAAGCTAAATCATATGTGCCGCATGGATTTGAAGCTGAACCTACTACATCGCATTGATTTGAAGCTAAATCTTGTTTATCGCATGGATTTGAAGCTAAACCTTCTACATCGCATTGATTTGAAGCTAAATCATTTGTTTCGCATGGATTTGAATCTAAGCCTAGTCCTTTGAATTAATTTGAAACTAAATCAAGTGTTTCGTATGGATTTGAAGCTAAACCTTCTACATCACATTGATTTGAAGCTAAATCTTCTACATTCTATTGATTTGAAGCTAAACCTTCTACCTCTTATTGTTTTGAAGCTAAACCTTCTACATCGCAATGATTTGCATCTAAATCATGTGTTTCGCATGGATTTGAAGCTAACTCGTTCGTTTCGCCTGCAGTTGAATCTACATTACTTATATCGCTAGTATTTGAAGCTAAATCTTGTGTATCGCGTGGATTTTTAAGCTAACTCGTTTGATTAGACTTCATTTGAAGCTATATCACTTACACCCCAAGTGTTTGAAGCTATATCATTTGTTTCGCATGAATTTGAAGCTAAACCTTCTTCATCGCATTGATTTGTAGCTAAATCATGTGTTTCGCACGGATTTGAAGCTAAACCTTCTACATCGCATTGATTTGAAGATAAACCATTTGTTTCACATGGATTTGAAGCTACCCCTTCTACTACGCATTGATTTGAAGCTAAATCATTTGTTTCGCATGGAATTGAAGCTACCTCGTTTGTTCCTCCTGCTTTTTAATCTATATCACTTATATCGAATGGATTTGAAGCTGAGCCTACTACATCGCATTGATTTGAAGCTAAATCTTGTGTATCGCATGGATTTGAAACTAAACCTTCTACATCACATTGATTTGGTGCTAAATCATGAGTTTTGAATGGATTTGAAGCTAACTCGTTCGTTTCGCCTGCAGTTGATTCTACATCACTTATATCGCAAGTATTTGAAGCTAAATCATGTGTATCGCGTGGATTTTGAATCTAACTCGTTTGATTATTCTGCATTTGAAGCTATATCACTTATACCCCAAGCGTTTGAAGCTAAATCATATGTTTCGCGTGGATTTGAAGCTAAACCTTCTACATCGCATTGATTTGAAGCTAAGTCATGTGTCTCGCATGGATTTGAAGCTAACTCGTTCGTTTCGCCTCCATTTGAAACTATGTCACTTATATCGCAAGTATTTTAAGCTAAATAATATGTGCCGCATGGATTTGAAGCTGAACCTACTACATCGCATTGATTTGAAGCTACATCTTGTGTATCGCATGGATTTGAAGCTAAATCTTGTGTATCGCATGGATTTGAAGCTAAACCTTCTACATCGCATGGATTTGAAGCTAAACCTTCTACCTCTTATTGTTTTGAATCTAAACCTTCTACATCGCAATGATTTGCAGCTAAATCATGTGTTTCGCATGGATTTGAAGCTAACTCGTTCGTTTCGCCTGCAGTTGAATCTACATTACTTATATCGCTAGTATTTGAAGCTAAATCATGTGTATCGCGTGGATTTTGAAGCTAACTCGTTTGATTAGTCTTCATTTGAAGCTATATCACTTACACCCCAAGTGTTTGAAGCTATATCACGTGTTTTGCATGGATTTGAATCTAAACCTTCTACATCGCATTGATTTGAAGCTAAATCATGTGCTTCGCATGCAGTTGAAGCTAAATCATGTCTTTCACAAGTATTTGAAGATGAACCATTTGAATCGCATTGATTTGAACCCGAGCCTTCTACTTCGCACTGATTTGCAGCTAATTAATGTGATTCGCATGGATTTGAAGCTAAACCTTCTACATCGCATTGATTTGCAGCTGAATCATGTGTTTCGCATGGATTTGAAGCTAAACCTTCTACATCGCATTGATTTGAAGCTAAATCATGAGTTTTGAATGGATTTGAAGCTAACTCGTTCTTTTCGCCTCCATTTGAAACTATATCACTTATATCGCAAGCATTTGAAGCTAAATCATATATGCCGCATGGATTTGAAGCTGAACCTACTACATCGCATTGATTTGAAGCTAAATCTTATGTATTGCATGGATTTGAAGCTAATCCGTCTACATCGCATTGATTTGAAGATAAATCGTGTGTTTCGCATGGATTTGAAGCTAAGCAATGTATATCACAAGTATTTGTAGCTAAACCATTTGTTTCGCATGGATTTGAAGCTACGGCTTCTACTTCGCATTGATTTGAAGCTAAATCATTTGTTTCGCAAGGAATTGAAGCTACCTCGTTTGTTCCTCCTGCTTTTGAAGCTATATCACTTATATCGCATGGATTTGAAGCTGAACCTACTACATCACATTTATTTGAAGCTAAATCTTGTGTATCGCATGGATTTGAAGCAAACCATCTACATCGCATTGATTTGAAGCTTAATCATGTGTTTCGTATGAATTTGATGGTAACTCGTTTGTTTCGCATGCAGTTGTAGCTAAATAATGTATATCACAAGTATTTGTAGCTAAACCATTTGTTTCGCATGGATTTGAAGCTAAACCTTCTACATCGCATTGATTTGCAGCTAAATCATGTGTTTCGCATGGATTTGAAGCTAACTCGTTCGTTTCGCCTACATTTGAAACTATATCACTTATATCGCAAGTATTTGAAGCTAAATCATATGTGCCGCATGGATTTGAAGCTGAACCTACTACATCGCATTGATTTGAAGCTAAATCTTGTGTATCGCACGGATTTGAAGCTAAACCTTCTACATCGCATTGATTTGAAGATAAACCATTTGTTTCACATGGATTTGAAGCTACGCCTTCTACTACGCATTGATTTGGAGCTAAATCATTTGTTTCGCATGGAATTGAAGCTACCTCGTTTGTTCCTCCTGCTTTTGTAGCTATATCACTTATATCGCAAGTATTTGAAGCTAAATCATGTGTATCGCGTGGATTTTGATTCTAACTCGTTTGATTAGTCTGCATTTGAAGCTATATCACTTATACCCCAACTGTTTGAAGCTAAATCATATGTTTCGCGTGGATTTGAAGCTAAACCTTCTACATCGCATTGATTTGAAGCTAAGTCATGTGTCTCGCATGGATTTGAAGCTAACTCGTTTGTTTCGCCTGCATTTGAAACTATGTCACTTATATCGCAAGTATATGAAGCTAAATCATATGTGCCGCATGGATTTGAAGCTGAACCTACTACATCGCATTGATTTGAAGCTAAATCTTGTGTATCGCATGGATTTGAAGCTAAACCTTCTACATCGCATTGATTTGAAGCTAAATCATTTGTTTCGCATGGATTTGAATCTAAGCCTAGTCCTTCGAATTAATTTGAAGCTAAATCAAGTGTTTCGTATGGATTTGAAGCTAAACCTTCTACATCGCATTGATTTGAAGCTAAATCTTCTACATTCTATTGATTTGAAGCTAAACCTTCTACCTCTTATTGTTTTGAAGCTAAACCTTCTACATCGCAATGATTTGCAGCTAAATCATGTGTTTCGCATGGATTTGAAGCTAACTCGTTCGTTTCGCCTGCAGTTGAATCTACATTACTTATATCGCTAGTATTTGAAGCTAACTCATGTGTATCGCGTGGATTTTGAAGCTAACTCGTTTGATTAGTCTTCATTTGAAGCTATATCACTTACACCCCAAGTGTTTGAAGCTATATCATTTGTTTCGCATGGATTTGAAGCTAAACCTTCTTCATCGCATTGATTTGTACCTAAATCATGTGTTTCGCACGGATTTGAAGCTAAACCTTCTACATCGCATTGATTTGAAATAAACCATTTGTTTCACATGGATTTGAAGCTACGACTTCTACTACGCATTGATTTGAAGCTAAATCATTTGTTTCGCATGGAATAGAAGCTACCTCGTTTGTTCCTCCTGCTTTTTAAGCTATATCACTTATATCGAATAGATTTGAAGCTGAGCCTACTACATCGCATTGATTTGAAGCTAAATCTTGTGTATCGCATGGATTTGAAACTAAACCTTCTACATCACATTGATTTGCTGCTAAATCATGTGTTTCGCATGGATTTGAAGCTAACTCGTTCGTTTCGCCTGCAGTTGAATCTACATTACTTATATCGCTAGTATTTGAAGCTAAATCATGTGTATCGCGTGGATTTGAAGCTAACTCGTTTGATTAGTCTTCATTTGAAGCTATATCACTTACACCCCAAGTGTTTGAAGCTATATCATTTGTTTCGCATGGATTTGAAGCTAAACCTTCTTCATCGCATTGATTTGCAGCTAAATCATGTGTCTCGCATGGATTTGAAGCTAACTCGTTCGTTGCGCATGCAGTTCAATCTAAATAACGTATATCACAAGTATTTGAAGCTAAACCATTTGATTCGCATGGATTTGAAGCTAAGCCTTCTACTTCGCATTAATAGGAAGATAAATCACGCGTTTTGCATGGATTTGAATCTAAACCTTCTACATCGCATTGATTTGAAGCTAAATCATGTGCTTCGCATGCAGTTGAAGCTAAATCATGTCTTTCACAAGTATTTGAAGATGAACCATTTGAATCGCATTGATTTGAACCCGAGCCTTCTACTTCGCACTGATTTGCAGCTAATTAATGTGATTCGCATGGATTTGAAGCTAAACCTTCTACATCGCATTGATTTGCAGCTGAATCATGTGTTTCGCATGGATTTGAAGCTAAACCTTCTACATCGCATTGATTTGAAGCTAAATCATGAGTTTTGAATGGATTTGAAGCTAACTCGTTCTTTTCGCCTCCATTTGAAACTATATCACTTATATCGCAAGCATTTGAAGCTAAATCATATATGCCGCATGGATTTGAAGCTGAACCTACTACATCGCATTGATTTGAAGCTAAATCTTGTGTATTGCATGGATTTGAAGCTAATCCGTCTACATCGCATTGATTTGAAGATAAATCGTGTGTTTCGCATGGATTTGAAGCTAAGCAATGTATATCACAAGTATTTGTAGCTAAACCATTTGTTTCGCATGGATTTGAAGCTACGGCTTCTACTTCGCATTGATTTGAAGCTAAATCATTTGTTTCGCAAGGAATTGAAGCTACCTCGTTTGTTCCTCCTGCTTTTGAAGCTATATCACTTATATCGCATGGATTTGAAGCTGAACCTACTACATCACATTTATTTGAAGCTAAATCTTGTGTATCGCATGGATTTGAAGCAAACCATCTACATCGCATTGATTTGAAGCTTAATCATGTGCTTCGTATGAATTTGATGGTAACTCGTTTGTTTCGCATGCAGTTGTAGCTAAATAATGTATATCACAAGTATTTGTAGCTAAACCATTTGTTTCGCATGGATTTGAAGCTAAACCTTCTACATCGCATTGATTTGCAGCTAAATCATGTGTTTCGCATGGATTTGAAGCTAACTCGTTCGTTTCGCCTCCATTTGAAACTATGTCACTTATATCGCAAGTATTTGAAGCTAAATCATATGTGCCGCATGGATTTGAAGCTGAACCTACTACATCGCATTGATTTGAAGCTAAATCTTGTGTATCGCATGGATTTGATGCTAAACCTTCTACATCGCATTGATTTGAAGCTAAATCATTTGTTTCGCATGGATTTGAATCTAAGCCTTGTCCTTCGAATTGATTTGAAGCTAAATAAATGTGTTTCGTATGGATTTGAAGCTAAACCTTAACATCGCCTTGATTTGAAGCTAAACCTTCTACATTCTATTGATTTGAAGCTAAACCTTCTACCTCTTATTGTTTTGAAGCTAAACCTTCTACATCGCAATGATTTGCAGCTAAATCATGTGTTTCGCATGGATTTGAAGCTAACTCGTTCGATTCGCCTGTATTTGAAGCTAGATCACTTATATCGCAAGTATTTGAAGCTAAATCATGTGTTTCGCATGATTTGAAGCTAAACCTTCTACATCGCATTGATTTGCAGCTGAATCATGTGTTTCGCATGGATTTGAAGCTAACTCGTTCGATTCGCCTCCATATGATACTATATCACTTATATCGCAAGTATTTGAAGCTAAATCATATGTCCCTGAACCTATGAAGCTGAACCTTCTACATCGCATTGATTTGAAGCTAAATCTTCTACATTCTATTGATTTGAAGCTAAACCTTCTACCTCTTATTGTTTTGAAGCTAAACCTTATACATCGCAATGATTTGCAGCTAAATCATTCGTTTCGCCTGCAGTTGAATCTACATTACTTATATCGCTAGTATTTGAAGCTAAATCATGTGTATCGTGTGGATTTTGAAGCTAACTCGTTTGATTAGTCTTCATTTGAAGCTATATCACTTACACCCCAAGTGTTTGAAGCTATATCATTTGTTTCGCATGGATTTGAAGCTAACTCGTTCGATTCGCCTCCATTTGAAAGTATATCACTTATATCGCAAGTATTTGAAGCTAAATCATATGTCCCTGAACCTATGAAGCTGAACCTTCTACATCGCATTGATTTGAAGCTAAATCATGTGTTTCGCATGGATTTGAAACTAACTCGTACGTTTCGCCTGCAGTTGAATCTACATTACTTATATCGCTAGTATTTGAAGCTAAATCATGTGTATCGCGTGGATTTTGAAGCTAACTCGTTTGATTAGTCTTCATTTGAAGCTATATCACTTACACCCCAAGTGTTTGAAGCTATATCATTTGTTTCGCATGGATTTGAAGCTAAACCTTCTTCATCGCATTGATTTGCTGCTAAATCATATGTTTCGCATTGATTTGAAGCTAACTCGTTCGTTGCGCATGCAGTTAAATCTAAATAACGTATATCACCAGTATTTGAAGCTAAACCATTAGATTCGCGTGGATTTGAAGCTAAGCCTTCTACTTCGCATTAATTGGAAGTTAAATCACGTGTTTTGCATGGATTTGAATCTAAACCTTCTACAACGCATTGATTTGAAGCTAAATCATGTGTTTCGCATGCAGTTGAAGCTAAATCATGTCTTTCACAAGTATTTGAAGATGAACAATTTGAATCGCATGGATTTGAACCTGAGCCTTCTACTTCGCACTGATTTGCAGCTAAATAATGTGTTTCGCATGGATTTGAAGCTAAACCTTCTACATCCCATGGATTTGAAGCTAAATCATGTGTTTGGCATGGATTTCAAGCTAAACCTTCTGCATCGCATTGATTTGCAGCTGAGTCATGTGTTTTGCATGGATTTGAAGCTAACCCGTTCGTTGCGCCTGTATTTGAAGCTAGATCACTTATATCGCAAGTATTTGAAGCTAAATCATGTGTTCCGTTTGGATTTGAAGCTAAACCTTCTACATCGCATTGATTTGAATCTAAATCGTGTGTTTCGCATGGATTTGAAGCTAACTCGTTTCTTTCGCATTCAGTTGTAGCTGAATAATGTATATCACAAGTATTTGTAGCTAAACCATTTGTTTCGCATGGATTTGAAGCAACGCCTTCTACATCGCATTGATTTGAAGCTAAATCATTTGTTTCGCATGGATTTGAATCTAAGCCTTGTCCTTCGAATTGATTTGAAGCTAAATCATGTGTTTCGTATGGATTTGAAGCTAAACCTTAACATCGCCTTGATTTGAAGCTAAACCTTCTACATTCTATTGATTTGAAGCTAAACCTTCTACCTCTTATTGTTTTGAAGCTAAACCTTCTACATCGCAATGATTTGCAGCTAAATCATGTGTTTCGCATGGATTTGAAGCTAACTCGTTCGATTCGCCTGTATTTGAAGCTAGATCACTTATATCGCTAGTATTTGAAGCTAAATCATGTGTATCGCGTGGATTTTGAAGCTAACTCGTTTGATTAGTCTTCATTTGAAGCTATATCACTTACACCACAAGTGTTTGCAGCTATATCATTTGTTTCGCATGGATTTGAAGCTAAACCTTCTTCATCGCATTGATTTGAAGCTAAATCATGTTTTTCGCATGCAGTTGAAGCTAAATCATGTCTTTCACAAGTATTTGAAGATGAACCATTTGAATCGCATAGATTTGAACCTGAGCCTTCTACTTCGCACTGATTTGCAGCTAAATAATGTGTTTCGCATGGATTTGAAGCTAAACCTTCTACATCCCATGGATTTGAAGCTAAATCATGTGTTTGGCATGGATTTCAAGCTAAACCTTCTGCATCGCATTGATTTGCAGCTGAGTCATGTGTTTCGCATGGATTTGAAGCTAAACCGTTCGTTGCGCCTGTATTTGAAGCTAGATCACTTATACCCCAAGTGTTTTAAGCTAAATCATATGTTTCACGTGGATTTGAAGCTAAACCTTCTATATCGCATTGATTTGAAGCTAAGTCATGTGTCTCGCATGGATTTGAAGCTAACTCGTTCGTTTCGCCTCCATTTGAAACTATGTCACTTATATCGCAAGTATTTGAAGCTAAATCATATGTGCCGCATGGATTTGAAGCTGAACCTACTACATCGCATTGATTTGAAGCTAAATCATTTGTTTCGCATGGATTTTAATCTAATCCTTGTCCTTCGAATTGATTTGAAGCTAAATCATGTGTTTCGTATGGATTTGAAGCTAAACCTTAACATCGCCTTGATTTGAAGCTAAACCTTCTACATTCTATTGATTTGAAGCTAAACCTTCTACCTCTTATTGTTTTGAAGCTAAACCTACTACATCGCAATGATTTGCAGCTAAATCATGCGTTTCGCATAGATTTGAAGCTAACTCGTTCGTTTCGCCTGCAGTTGAATCTACATTACTTATATTGCTAGTATTTGAAGCTAAATCATGTGTATCGCGTGGATTTTGAAGCTAACTCGTTCGTTTCGCCTCCATTTGAAACTATGTCACTTATATCGCAAGTATTTGAAGCTAAATCATATGTGCCGCATGGATTTGAAGCTGAACCTACTACATCGCATTGATTTGAAGCTAAATCTTGTGTATCGCATGGATTTGATGCTAAACCTACTACATCGCATTGATTTGAAGCTAAATCATTTGTTTCGCATGGATTTGAATCTAATCCTTGTCCTTCGAATTGATTTGAAGCTAAATCACGTGTTCCGTATGGATTTGAAGCTAAACCTTAACATCGCCTTGATTTGAAGCTAAACCTTCTACATTCTATTGATTTGAAGCTAAACCTTCTACCTCTTATTGTTTTGAAGCTAAACCTTCTACATCGCAATGATTTGCAGCTAAATCATGTGTTTCGCATGGATTTGAAGCTAACTCGTTCGTTTCGCCTGCAGTTGAATCTACATTACTTATATCGCTAGTATTTGAAGCTAAATCATGTGTATCGCACGGATTTGAAGCTAAACCTTCTACTTCGCATTGATTTGAAGATAAACCATTTGTTTCACATGGAATTGAAGCTACGCCTTCTACTACGCATTGATTTGAAGCTAAATCATTTGTTTCGCATGGAATTGAAGCTACCTCGTTTGTTCCTCCTGCTTTGGAAGCTATATCACTTATATCGCATGGATTTGAAGCTGAGCCTACTACATCGCATTGATTTGATGCTAAATCATGAGTTTTGAATGGATTTGAAGCTAACTCGTTCGTTTCGCCTGCAGTTGATTCTACATCACTTATATCGCAAGTATTTGAAGCTAAATCATGTGTATCGCGTGGATTTTGAAGCTAACTCGTTTGATTAGTCTTCATTTGAAGCTATATCACTTACACCCCAAGTGTTTGAAGCTATATCATTTGTTTCGCATGGATTTGAAGCTAAACCTTCTACATCGCATTGATTTGCAGCTGAATCATATGTTTCGCGTGGATTTGAAGCTAAACCTTCTACATCGCATTGATTTGAAGCTAAGTCATGTGTCTCGCATTGATTTGAAGCTAACTCGTTCGTTTTGCCTCCATTTGAAACTATGTCACTTATATCGCAAGTATTTGAAGCTAAATCATATGTGCCGCATGGATTTGAAGCTGAACCAACTACATCGCATTGATTTGAAGCTAAATCTTGTGTATCGCATGGATTTGATGCTAAACCTTCTACATCGCATTGATTTGAAGCTAAATCATTTGTTTCGCATGGATTTGAATCTAAGCCTTGTCCTTCGAATTGATTTGAAGCTAAATAAATGTGTTTCGCATGGATTTGAAGCTACGCCTTCTACTTCGCATTGATTTGAAGCTAAATCATTTGTTTCGCATGGAATTGGAGCTACCTCGTTTGTTCCTCCTGCTTTTGAAGCTATATCACTTATATCGCATGGATTTGAAGCTGAACCTACTACATCACATTGATTTGAAGCTAAATCTTGTGTATCGCATGGATTTGAAGCAAACCATCTACATCGCATTGATTTGCAGCTGAATCATGTGTTTCGCATGGATTTGAAGCTAACTCGTTCGATTCGCCTGTATT
Source organism: Megalopta genalis (assembly GCF_051020955.1). NCBI lineage: Eukaryota > Metazoa > Arthropoda > Insecta > Hymenoptera > Halictidae > Megalopta > Megalopta genalis. Next base: position 56,901 of record NW_027476485.1, read on the forward strand.
TGAAGCTAGATCACTTATATCGCAAGTATTTGAAGCTACATCATGTGTTTCGCATGATTTGAAGCAAACCATCTACATCACATTGATTTGCAGCTGAATCATGTGTTTCGCATGGCTTTGAAGCTAAACCTTCTGCATCGCATTGATTTGCAGCTGAATCATGTGTTTCGCATGGATTTGAAGCTAACTCGTTCGTTTCGCCTGTATTTGAAGCTAGATCACTTATATCGCAAGTATTTGAAGCTAAATCTTGTGTATCGCATGGATTTGAAGCTAAACCTTCTACATTACATTGATTTGCAGCTAAATCATGTGTTTTGCATGGATTTGAAGCTAACTCGTTCGTTTCGGCTCCATTTGAAACTATATCACTTATATCGCAAGTATTTGAAGCTAAATCATATGTCCCGCATGGATTTGAAGCTGAACCTACTACATCGCATTGATTTGCAGCTGAATCATGTGTTTCGCATCGATTTGAATCTGAACCTTCTACATCGCAATGATTTGCAGCTGAATCATGTGTTTCGCATGGATTTGAAGCTAACTCGATCGTTTCGCCTGCAGTTGAATCTACATCACTTATATCGCTAAAATTTGTAGCTAAATCATGTGTATCGCGTGGATTTTAAAGCTAACTCGTTTGATTAGTCTTCATTTGAAGCTATATCACTTATACCCCAAGTGTTTGAAGCTATATCATTTGTTTCGCATGGATTTGACGCTAAACCTTCTTCATTGCATTGATTTGCAGCTAAATCATGTGTTTCGCATTGATTTGAAGCTAGCTCGTTCGTTGCGCATGCAGTAAAATCTAAATAACGTATATCACCAGTATTTGAAGCTAAACCATTTGATTCGCATGGATTTGAAGCTAAGCCTTCTACATTACATTGATTTGCAGCTAAATCATGTGTTTTGCATGGATTTGAAGCTAACTCGTTCGTTTCGCCTCCATTTGAAACTATATCACTTATATCGCAAGTATTTGAAGCTAAATCATATGTCCCGCATGGATTTGAAGCTGAACCTACTACATCGCATTGATTTGCAGCTGAATCATGTGTTTCGCATCGATTTGAATCTGAACCTTCTACATCGCAATGATTTGCAGCTGAATCATGTGTTTCGCATGGATTTGAAGCTAACTCGATCGTTTCGCCTGCAGTTGAATCTACATCACTTATATCGCTAAAATTTGTAGCTAAATCATGTGTATCGCGTGGATTTTAAAGCTAACTCGTTTGATTAGTCTTCATTTGAAGCTATATCACTTATACCCCAAGTGTTTGAAGCTATATCATTTGTTTCGCATGGATTTGACGCTAAACCTTCTTCATTGCATTGATTTGCAGCTAAATCATGTGTTTCGCATTGATTTGAAGCTAACTCGTTCGTTGCGCATGCAGTAAAATCTAAATAACGTATATCACCAGTATTTGAAGCTAAACCATTTGATTCGCATGGATTTGAAGCTAAGCCTTCTACTTCGCATTAATTGGAAGTTAAATCACGTGTTTTGCATGGATTTGAATCTAAACCTTCTACAACGCATTGATTTGAAGCTAAATCATGTGTTTCGCATGCAGTTGAAGCTAAACCTTCTACATCCCATGGATTTGAAGCTAAATCATGTGTTTGGCATGGATTTCAAGCTAAACCTTCTGCATCGCATTGATATGCAGCTGAATCATTTGTTTCGCATGGATTTGAAGCTAACTCGTTCGTTTCGCCTGTATTTGAAGCTAGATCACTTATATCGCAAGTATTTGAAGCTAAATCATGTGTATCGCGTGGATTTTGAAGCTAACTCGTTTGATTAGTCTGCATTTGAAGCTATATCACTTATACCCCAAGTGTTTGAAGCTAAATCATATATTTCGCGTGAATTTGAAGCTAAACCTTCTACATCGCATTGATTTGAAGCTAAATCATGTGTTTCATATGGATTTGAAGCTAAACCTTCTACATCGCATTGATTTGAAGCTTAATCATGTGTATCGCATGGATTTGATGCTAACTCGTTTGTTTCGCATGCAGTTGTAGCTAAATAATGTATATCACAAGTATTTGTAGCTAATCCATTTGTTTCCCATGAACTTGAAGCTAAGCCTTCTACTTCGCATTGATTTGAAGCTAAATCATTTGTTTCGCATGGAATTAAAGCTACCTCGCTTGTTCCTACAGCTTTTGAAGCTATATCACTTATATCGCAAGTATTTGAATCTTAATCATATATGCCGCATGGATTTGAAGCTGAACCTACTACATCGCATTAATTTGAAGCTAAATCTTTTGTATCGCATGGATTTGAAGCTAAACCTTCTACATCGCATTGATTTGAAGACAAATCGTGTGTTTCGCATGGATTTGAAGCTAAGCCATCTACTTCGCTTTCATTTGAAGCTAAATCACTTGTTTCGCATGGATTTGAATCTAAGCCTTGTCCTTCGAATTGATTTGAAGCTAAATCATGTGTTTCGTATGGATTTGAAGCTAAACCTTCTACATCGCATTGATTTGAAGCTAAATCATGTGTCTCGCATGGAATTGAAGCTACCTCGTTTGTTCCTACAGTATTTGAAGCTATATCACTTATATCGCAAGTATTTGATTTAAATCAATTGTTTCGAATGGATTTGAAGATAATTCTCCTACATCGTATTGATTTGAAGGCAAATCATGTGTTTCACAAGTATTTGAAGATGAACCATTTGAATCGCATTGATTTGAACACGAGCCTTCTACTTCGCACTGATTTGCAGCTAATTAATGTGATTCGCATGGATTTGAAGCTAAAACTTCTACATCACATTGATTTGAATCTGAATCATGTGTTTCGCATGGATTTGAAGCTAAACGTTCTACATCGCATTGATTTGCAGCTGAATCATGTGTTTCGCATGGATTTGAAGCTGAACCTTCTACATCGCATTGATTTGCTGCTGAATCATGTGTTTCGCATGGATTTGAAGCTAACTCGTTCGATTCGCCTGTATTTGAAGCTAGATCACTTACATCGCAAGTATTTGAAGCTAAATCATGTGTTTCGTATGATTTGAAGCTAAACCTTCTACATCGCATTGATTTGCAGCTGAATCATGTGTTTCGCATCGATTTGAAGCTGAACCTTCTACATCGCATTGATTTGCAGATGAATCATGTGTTTCGCATGGATTTGAAGCTAACTCGTTCGTTTCGCCTGCAGTTGAATCTACATCAATAATATCGCTAATATTTGAAGCTAAATCATGTGTATCGCGTGGATTTTGAAGCTAACTCGTTTGATTAGTCTTCATTTGAAGCTATATCACTTACACCCCAAGTGTTTGAAGCTATATCATTTGTTTCGCATGGATTTGAAGCTAAACCTTCTTCATCGCATTGATTTGCAGCTAAATCATGTGTTTCGCATGGATTTAAAGCTAAAAATTCTACATCGCATAGATATGAAGCTAACTCGTTAGTTTCGCATGCAGTTGTAGCTAAATAATTTATATCACAAGTATTTGTAGCTAAAGCATTTGTTTCGCATGGAGTTGAAGCTACCTCGTTTGTTCCCCCTACTTTTGAAGCTATATCACTTATATCGCATGGATTTGAAGCTGAACCTACTACATCGCATTGATTTGAAGCTAAATCTTGTGTGTCGCATGAATTTGAAGCAAACCATCTACTTCGCACTGATTTGCAGCTAAATAATGTGTTTCGCATGGATTTGAAGCTAAACCTTCTACATCACATTGATTTGAAGCTAAATCATATGTTTCGCTTGGATTTGAAGCTAAACCTTCTACATCGCATTGATTTGAAGCTAAGTCATGTGTCTCCCATGGATTTGAAGCTAACTCGTTCGTTTCGCCTCCATTTGAAACTATGTCACTTATATCGCAAGTATTTGAAGCTAAATCATATGTGCCGCATGGATTTGAAGCTGAACCTACTACATCGCATTGATTTGAAGCTAAATCTTGTGTATCACACGGATTTGAAGCTAAACCTTCTACATCGCATTGATTTGAAGCTAAATCTTCTACATTCTATTGATTTGAAGCTAAACCTTCTACCTCTTATTGTTTTCAAGCTAAACCTTCTACATCGCAATGATTTGCAGCCAAATCATGTGTTTCGCATGGATTTGAAGCTAACTCGTTCGTTCCGCCTGCAGTTGAATCTACATTACTTATATCGCTAGTATTTGAAGCTAAATCATGTGTATCGCGTGGATTTTGAAGCTAACTCGTTTGATTAGTCTTCATTTGAAGCTATATCACTTACACCCCAAGTGTTTGAAGCTATATCATTTGTTTCGCATGGATTTGAAGCTAAACCTTCTTCATCGCATTGATTTGCAGCTAAATCATGTTTTTCGCATGGATTTGAAGCTAACTCGTTCGTTGCGCATGCAGTTCAATGTAAATAACGTATATCACAAGTATTTGAAGCTAAACCATTTGATTCGCATGGATTTGAAGCTAAGCCTTCTACTTCGCATTAATTGGAAGTTAAATCACGTGTTTTGCATGGATTTGAAGCTAAACCTTCTACATCGCATTGATTTGAAGCTAAATCATGTGTGTCGCATGCAGTTGAAGCTAAATCATGTCTTTCACAAGTATTTGAAGATGAACCATTTGAATCGCATTGATTTGAACCCGAGCCTTCTACTTCGCACTGATTTGCAGCTAAATAATGTGTTTCGCATGGATTTGAAGCTAAACCTTCTACATCGCATTGATTTGCAGCTGAATCATGTGTTTCGCATGGATTTGAAGCTGAACCTTCTACATCGCATTGATTTGCTGCTGAATCATGTGTTTCGCATGGATTTGAAGCTAACTCGTTCGATTCGCCTGTATTTGAAGCTAGATCACTTACATCGCAAGTATTTGAAGCTAAATCATGTGTTTCGCATGATTTGAAGCTAAACCTTCTACATCGCATTGATTTGCAGCTGAATCATGTGTTTCGCATCGATTTGAAGCTGAACCTTCTACATCGCATTGATTTGCAGATGAATCATGTGTTTCGCATGGATTTGAAGCTAACTCGTTCGTTTCGCCTGCAGTTGAATCTACATCAATAATATCGCTAATATTTGAAGCTAAATCATGTGTATCGCGTGGATTTTGAAGCTAACTCGTTTGATTAGTCTTCATTTGAAGCTATATCACTTACATCCCAAGTGTTTGAAGCTATATCATTTGTTTCGCATGGATTTGAAGCTAAACCTTCTTCATCGCATTGATTTGCAGCTAAATCATGTGTTTCGCATGGATTTAAAGCTAAACATTCTACATCGCATAGATATGAAGCTAACTCGTTAGTTTCGCATGCAGTTGTAGCTAAATAATTTATATCACAAGTATTTCTAGCTAAAGCATTTGTTTCGCATGGAGTTGAAGCTACCTCGTTTGTTCCCCCTACTTTTGAAGCTATATCACTTATATCGCATGGATTTGAAGCTGAACCTACTACATCGCATTGATTTGAAGCTAAATCTTGTGTGTCGCATGAATTTGAAGCAAACCATCTACTTCGCACTGATTTGCAGCTAAATAATGTGTTTCGCATGGATTTGAAGCTAAACCTTCTACATCACATTGATTTGAAGCTAAATCATATGTTTCCCTTGGATTTGAAGCTAAACCTTCTACATCGCATTGATTTGAAGCTAAGTCATGTGTCTCCCATGGATTTGAAGCTAACTCGTTCGTTTCGCCTCCATTTGAAACTATGTCACTTATATCGCAAGTATTTGAAGCTGAATCATATGTGCCGCATGGATTTGAAGCTGAACCTACTACATCGTTTTGATTTGAAGCTAAATCTTGTGTATCGCACGGATTTGAAGCTAAACCTTCTACATCGCATTGATTTGAAGCTAAATCATTTGTTTCGCATGGATTTGAATCTAAGCCTTGTCCTTCGAATTCATTTGAAGCTAAATCAAGTGTTTCGTATGGATTTGAAGCTAAACCTTCTACATCGCATTCATTTGAAGCTAAACCTTCTACATCGCATTGATTTGAAGCTAAATCTTCTACATTCTATTGATTTGAAGCTAAACCTTCTACCTCTTATTGTTTTGAAGCTAAACCTTCTACATCGCAATGATTTGCAGCTAAATCATGTGTTTCGCATGGATTTGAAGCTAACTCGTTCGTTTCGCTGGCAGTTGAATCTACATTACTTATATCGCTAGTATTTGAAGCTAAATCACGTGTATCGCGTGGATTTTGAAGCTAACTCGTTTGATTAGTCTTCATTTGAAGCTATATCACTTACATCCCAAGTGTTTGAAGCTATATCATTTGTTTCGCATGGATTTGAAGCTAAACCTTCTTCATCGCATTAATTGGAAGTTAAATCACGTGTTTAGCATGGATTTGAAGCTAAACCTTCTACATCGCATTGATTTGAAGCTAAATCTTGTGTATCTCATGGATTTGAAGCTAAACCTTCTACATCGCATTGATTTGAAGCTAAATCATTTGTTTCGCATGGATTTGAATCTAAGCCTTGTACTTCGAATTGATTTGAAGCTAAATCATGTGTTTCGTATGGATTTGAAGCTAAACCTTAACATCGCATTGATTTGAAGCTAAACCTTCTACATTCTATTGATTTGAAGCTAAACCTTCTACCTCTTATTGTTTTGAAGCTAAACCTTATACATCGCAATGATTTGCAGCTAAATCATGTGTTTCGCATGGATTTGAAGCTAAACCTTCTTCATCGCATTGATTTGCAGCTAAATCATGTGTTTCGCATGGATTTGAAGCTAAACCTTCTACATCGCATTGATTTGAAGCTAATTCATGTGTCTCGCATGGATTTGAAGCTAACTCGTTCGTTTCGCCTCCATTTGAAACTATGACACTTATATCGCAAATATTTGAAGCTAAATCATATGTGCCGCATGGATTTGAAGCTGAACCTACTACATCGCATTGATTTGAAGCTAAATCTTGTGTATCGCATGGATTTGAAGCTAAACTTTCTACATCGCATTGATTTGAAGCTAAATCATTTGTTTCGCATGAATTTGAATCTAAGCCTTCTCCTTCGAATTGATTTGAATCTAAATCATGTGTTTCGTATGGATTTGAAGCTAAACCTTCTACATCGCATTGATTTGAAGCTAAGAAATGTGTCTCGCATGGATTTGAAGCTAACTCGTTCGTTTCGCCTCCATTTGAAACTATGTCACTTATATCGCAAGTATTTGAAGCTAAATCATATGTGCCGCATGGATTTCAAGTTGAACCTACTACATCGCATTGATTTGAAGCTAAATCTTGTGTATCGCATGGATTTGAAACTAAAACCTTCTACATCGCATTGATTTGAAGCTAAATCATTTGTTTCGCATGGATTTGAATCTAAGCCTACTCCTTCGAATTGATTTGCATCTAAATCATGTGTTTCGTATGGATTTGAAGCTAAACCTTATACCTCTTATTGTTTTGAAGCTAAACCTTCTACATCGCAATGATTTGCAGCTATATCATGTGATTCGCATGGATTTGAAGCTAACTCGTTCGTTTCGCCTGCAGTTGAATCTACATTACATATATCGCTAGTATTTGAAGCTAAATCATGTGTATCGCGTGGATTTTGAAGCTAACTCCTTTGATTAGTCTTCATTTGAAGCTATATCACTTACACCCCAAGTGTTTGAAGCTATATCATTTGTTTCGCATGGATTTGAAGCTAAACCTTCTTCATCGCATTGATTTGCAGCTAAATCATGTGTTTCGCATGGATTTGAAGCTAACTCGTTCATTGCGCATGCAGTTCAATCTTAATAAAGTATATCACAAGTATTTGAAGCTAAACCATTTGATTCGCATGGATTTGAAGCTAAGCCTTCTACTTCGCATTAATTGGAAGTTAAATCACGTGTTTTGCATGGATTTGAAGCTAAACCTTCTTCATCGCATTGATTTGAAGCTAAATCATGTGTTTCGCCTGCAGTTGAATCTACATCAATAATATCGCTAATATTTGAAGCTAAATCATGTGTATCGCGTGGATTTTGAAGCTAACTCGTTTGATTAGTCTTCATTTGAAGCTATATCACTTACACCCCAAGTGTTTGAAGCTATATCATTTGTTTCGCATGGATTTGAAGCTAAACCTTCTTCATCGCATTGATTTGCAGCTAAATAATGTGTTTCGCATGGATTTAAAGCTAAACATTCTACATCGCATAGATATGAAGCTAACTCGTTAGTTTCGCATGCAGTTGTAGCTAAATAATTTATATCACAAGTATTTGTAGCTAAAGCATTTGTTTCGCATGGAGTTGAAGCTACCTCGTTTGTTCCCCCTACTTTTGAAGCTATGTCACTTATATCGCATGGATTTGAAGCTGAACCTACTACATCGCATTGATTTGAAGCTAAATCTTGTGTGTCGCATGAATTTGAAGCAAACCATCTACTTCGCACTGATTTGCAGCTAAATAATGTGTTTCGCATGGATTTGAAGCTAAACCTTCTACATCACATTGATTTGAAGCTAAATCATATGTTTCGCTTGGATTTGAAGCTAAACCTTCTACATCGCATTGATTTGAAGCTAAGTCATGTGTCTCCCATGGATTTGAAGCTAACTCGTTCGTTTCGCCTCCATTTGAAACTATGTCACTTATATCGCAAGTATTTGAAGCTAAATCATATGTGCCGCATGGATTTGAAGCTGAACCTACTACATCGTTTTGATTTGAAGCTAAATCTTGTGTATCGCACGGATTTGAAGCTAAACCTTCTACATCGCATTGATTTGAAGCTAAATCATTTGTTTCGCATGGATTTGAATCTAACTCGTTTGTTTTGTCTGCATTTGAAACTGTTTCAATTATATTGCAAGTATTTGAAGCTAGCTCGTTTGTTTCGCATGCATTTGAAGCTAAGCCTTCTACGTCGCATTGATTTGAAGCTAAATCATTTGTTTCGCATGGAATTGAAGCTACCTCGTTTGTTCCTCCAGCTTTTGAAGCTAAATCACTTATATCGCAAGTATTTGAAGCTAAATCATATGTGTCGTATGGATTTGAAGCAGAACCTTCTACATCGCATTGATTTGAAGCTAAATCATTTGTTTCGCATGGAATTGAAGCTACCTCGTTTGTTCCTCCAGCTTTTGAAGCTAAATCACTTATATCGCAAGTATTTGAAGCTAAATCATATGTGTCGTATGGATTTGAAGCAGAACCTTCTACATCGCATTGATTTGAATCTAAATCTAGTGTATCGCGTGGATTTGAAGCTAAACCTTCTATATCGCATTGATTTGCAGCTAAATCATGTGTATCGCACGGATTTGAAGCTAAACCTTCTACATCGCATTGATTTGAAGCTAAACCATTTGTTTCACATGGATTTGAAGCTACGCCTTCTACTACGCATTGATTTGAAGCTAAATCATTTGTTTCGCATGGAATTGAAGCTACCTCGTTTGTTCCTCCTGCTTATGATGCTATATCACTTATATCGCATGGATTTAAAGCTGAGCCTACTACATCGCATTGATTTGAAGCTAAATCTTGTGTATCGCATGGATTTGAAGCAAACCATCTACATCGCATTGATTTGAAGCTTAATCATGTGTTTCGTATGGATTTGATGGTAACTCGTTTGTTTCGCATGCAGTTGATTCTACATCACTTATATCGCAAGTATTTGAAGCTAAATCATGTGTATCGCGTGGATTTTGAAGCTAACTCGTTTGATTAGTATGCATTTGAAGCTATATCACTTATACCCCAAGTGTTTGAAGCTAAATCATATGTTTCGCGTGGATTTGAAGCTAAACCTTCTACATCGCATTGATTTGAAGCTAAGTCATGTGTCTCGCATGGATTTGAAGTTAACTCGTTCGTTTCGCCTCCATTTGAAACTATGTCACTTATATCGCAAGTATTTGAAGCTAAATCATATGTGCCGCATGGATTTGAAGCTGAACCTACCACATCGCATTGATTTGAAGCTAAATCTTGTGTATCGCATGGATTTGAAGCTAAACCTTCTACATCGCATTGATTTGAAGCTAAATCATTTGTTTCGCATGGATTTGAATCTAAGCCTTGTCCTTCGAATTGATTTGTAGCTAAATCATGTGTTTCGTATGGATTTGAAGCTAAACCTTAACATCGCATTGATTTGAAGCTAAACCTTCTACATTGTATTGATTTGAAGCTAAACCTTCTACCTCTTATTGTTTTGAAGCTAAACCTTCCACATCGCAACGATTTGCAGCTAAATCATGTGTTTCGCATGGATTTGAAGCTACGCCTTCTACTACGCATTGATTTGAAGCTAAATCATTTGTTTCGCATGGAATTGAAGGTACCTCGTTTGTTCCTCCTGCTTTTGAAGCTATATCACTTATATCGCATGGATTTGAAGCTAAGCCTTCTACTTCGCATTAATTAGAAGTTAAATCACGTGTTTTGCATGGATTTGAATCTAAACCTTCTACAACGCATGGATTTGAAGCTAAATCATGTGTTTGGCATGGATTTCAAGCTAAACCTTCTGCATCGCATTGATTTGCAACTGAATCATGTGTTTCGAATGGATTTGAAGCTAACTCGTTCGTTTCGCCTGTATTTGAAGCTAGATCACTTATATCGCAAGTATTTGAAGCTAAATCATGTGTTTCGCTTGGATTTGAAGCCAAACCTTCTACATCGTTTTGATTTGTAGCTAAATCGTGTGTTTCGCATAGATTTCAAGCTAACTCGTTTGTTTCGCATGCAGTGGTAGCTAAATAATGTATATCACAAGTATTTGTAGCTAAATGATATGTGCCGCATGGATTTGAAGCTGAACCTACTACATCGCATTGATTTGAAGCTAAATCTTTTGTATCGCATGGATTTGAAGCTGAACCTACTACATCACATTGATTTGAACATAAATCTTGTGTATCGCATGGATTTGAAGCAAACCATCTACACCGCATTGATTTGAAGCTTAATCATGTGTTTCGTATGGATTTGATGGTAACTCGTTTGTTTCGCATGCAGTTGTAGCTAAATAATGTATATCACAAGTATTTGTAGCTAAACAATTTGTTTCGCATGAATTTGAAGCTAAGCCTTCTACTTCGCATTGATTTGAAGCTAAATCATTTCTTTCGCATGGAATTGAAGCTACCTCGTTTGTTCCTCCAGCTTTTGAAGCTATATCACTTATATCGCAAGTATTTTAAGCTAAATCATATGTGTCGTATGGATTTGAAGCAGAACCTTCTACATCGCATTGATTTGAATCTAAATCTATTGTATCGCGTGGATTTGAAGCTAAACCTTCTACATCGCATTTATTTGAAGCTAAATCATGTGCCTCGCATGGATTTGAAGTTAACTCGTTCGTTTCGCCTCCATTTGAAACTATGTCACTTATATCGCAAGTATTTGAAGCTAAATCATATGTGCCGCATGGATTTGAAGCTGAACCTACCACATCGCATTGATTTGAAGCTAAATCTTGTGTATCGCAAGGATTTGAAGCTAAACCTTCTACATCGCTTTGATTTGAAGCTAAATCATTTGTTTCGCATGGATTTGAATCTAAGCCTTGTCCTTCGAATTGATTTGTAGCTAAATCATGTGTTTCGTTTGGATTTGAAGCTAAACCTTAACATCGCATTGATTTGAAGCTGAACCTTCTACATTGTATTGATTTGAAGCTAAACCTTCTACCTCTTATTGTTTTGAAGCTAAACCTTCTACATCGCAACGATTTGCAGCTAAATCATGTGTTTCGCATGGATTTGAAGCTACGCCTTCTACTACGCATTGATTTGAAGCTAAATCATTTGTTTCGCATGGAATTGAAGCTACCTCGTTTGTTCCTCCTGCTTATGAAGCTACATCACTTATATCGCATGGATTTGAAGCTGAGCCTACTACATCGCATTGATTTGAAGCTAAATCTTGTATATCGCATGGATTTGAAGCAAACCATCTACATCGCATTGATTTGAAGCTTAATCATGTGTTTCGTATGGATTTGATGGTAACTCGTTTGTTTCGCATGCACTTGTAGCGAAATAATGTATATCACAAGTATTTGTAGCTAAACCATTTGTTTCGCATGAATTTGAAGCTAAGCCTTCTACGTCGCATTGATTTGAAGCTAAATCATTTGTTTCGCATGGAATTGAAGCTACCTCGTTTGTTCCTCCAGCTTTTGAAGCTAAATCACTTATATCGCATGTATTTGAAGCTAAATCATATGTGTCGTATGGATTTGAAGCAGAACCTTCTACATCGCATTGATTTGAATCTAAATCTAGTGTATCGCGTGGATTTGAAGCTAAACCTTCTATATCGCATTGATTTGCAGCTAAATCATGTGTATCGCACGGATTTGAAGCTAAACCTTCTACATCGCAATGATTTGCAGCTAAATCATGTGTTTCGCATAGATTTGAAGCTAACTCGTTCGTTTCGCCTGCAGTAGAATCTACATTACTTATATCGCTAGTATTTGAAGCTAAATCATGTGTATCGCGTGGATTTTGAAGCTAACTCGTTTGATTAGTCTTCATTTGAAGCTATATCACTTATACCCCAAGTGTTTGAAGCTAAATCATATGTTTCGCGGGGATTTGAAGCTAAACCTTCTACCTCTTATTGTTTTGAAGCTAAACCTTATACATCGCAATGATTTGCAGCTAAATCATGTGTTTCGCATGGATTTGAAGCTAACTCGTTCGTTTCGCCTGCATTTGAAACTATTTCACATATATCGCAAGTATTTGAAGCTAAATCATGTGTTTCGCTTGGATTTGAAGCTACCTCGTTTGTTCCTCCAGCTGTTGAAGCTATATCACATATATCGCAAGTATTTGAAGCTAAATCATATGTGTCCCATGGATTTGAAGCTGAACCTTCTACATCGCATTGATTTGAAGCTAAATCTTGTGTATCGCATGGATTTGAAGCTAAACCTTCTACATCACATTGATTTGCAGCTAAATCATGTGTTTCGCAAGGATTTTAATCTAAGTCTTGTCCTTCGAATTGATTTGAAGCTAAATCATGTGTTTTGTATGGATTTGAAGCTAAATCTTCTACATCGCATTGATTTGAAGCTGAATCATGTGTTTTGCATGGATTTGAACCTAACTCGGATGTTTCTCCTGCATTTGAAGCTATATCAATTATATCGCAAGTATCTGACGCTAAATCATTTGTGTCGCATGGATTTGAAACTAAACCTTCTACATCGCATTGATTTGAAGCTGAATCATGTGTTTTGCATGGATTTGAAGCTAACTCGTTTGTTTCCCCTGCATTTGAAGCTATATCAATTATATCGCAATTATCAGATGCTAAATCATTTTTTTCGCCTGGATTTGAAGCTAAACCTTCTACATCGCATTGATTTGCAGCTAAATCATGTGTTTTGCATGGATTTGAAGCTAACTCGTTCGTTGCGCATGCAGTTAAATCTAAATTACGTATATCACAAGTATATGTAGCTAAACCATTTGTTTCGCATGGATTTGAATCTAAGCCTTGTACTTCGAGTTGATTTGAAGCTAAATCATGTGTTTCGCATGGATTTGAAGCTAAATCTTCTACATCGCATTGATTTGAAGCTAAATTATGTTTTTCGCTTGGATTTGACGCTAAATCTTCTACATCGCATTGATTTGAAGCTAAATCATGTGTTTCGCTTGGATTTGAAGCTAACTCGTTCGTTGCGCATGCAGTTAAATCTAAATAACGTATATCACAAGTATTTGTACCTAAACCATTTGCTTCGAATGGATTTGAAGCTAAACCTTCTACATCGCATTGATTGGAAGCTTATTCGTGTGTTTTGCATGAATTTGAAGCTAACTCGTTTGTTTCCCCTGCATTTGAAGCTATATCACTTATATCGCAAGTATCTGACGCTAAATCATTTGTGTCGCATGGATTTGAAGCTAAACCTTCTACATCGCATTGATTTGAAGCTAAACCTGCTACATCTTATTGATTTGAAGCTAAGTCATGTGATTGGCATGGAGTTGATGCTAACCTGTTTGTGTCGTCAGCATTTGAAGCTATATCACTTATATCCCAAGCATCTGAAGCTAAATCATTTGTTTCCCATGGATTTGAAGCTAAACCTTCTACATCGCATTTATTTGCAGTTAAATCACGTGTTTTGCATGACTTTGAAGCTAACTCGTTTGTTTCCCCTGCATTTGAAGCTATATCACTTATATCGCAAGTATCTGACGCTAAATCATTTGTGTTGCATGGGTTTGAGGCTAAACCTGCAACATCTTATTGATTTGAAGCTAAATCATGTGTTTCGCATCGAGTTGAAGCTACCCATTTGTTTCGTCAGCATTTGAAGCTATATCACTCATATCGCAAGTATCAGAATCTAAATCATTTGCGTCGCATTGTTTTTTAAGCTAAACCTTCTACATAGCATTGATTTGAAGCTATATCGTATGTTTTGCATGAATTTGAAGCTAACTCGTTTGTTTCCCCTGCATTTGAAGCTATATCACTTATATCGCAAGTATCTGACGCTAAATCATTTGTGTCGCATGGGTTTGAGGCTAATCCTGCAACATCTTATTGATTTGAAGCTAAATCATGTGGTTTGCATGGATTTGAAGCTAACTCGTTTGTTTCCCCTGCATTTGAAGCTATATCACTTATATCGCAATTATCAGATGCTAAATCATTCTTTTCGCATGGATTTGAAGTTAAACCTTCTACATCGCATTGATTTGCAGCTAAATCATGTGTTTCGCATGGACTTGAAGCTAACTCGTTTGCTTCGCATGCAGCTGAAGCTGTATCACCTATATCCGAAGTGTTTGAAGCCCAATCGTTTGTTCCGAATGGATTTGAAGCTAATCCTACTACTTCGCATTGATTTGAAGCTAAACCTTCTACATCGCATTGATTTGAAGCTAAATCATGTGTTTCGCTTGGATTTGAAGCTATCTCGTTTGTTTCCCCTGCATTTGAAGCTATATCACTTATATAACAAGTATCTGATGCTAAATCATTTGTTTCGCATGGATTTGAAGCTGAACCTTCTAGATCGCATTGATTTGAAGCTAAATCTTGCGTATCGCATGGATTTGAAGCTAAGCCTTCTACTTCGCATTGATTTGAAGCTAAATCGTGTGTTTCGCATGGATTTGAATCTAACTCGTTCGATGCGCATGCAGTTAAGTCTAAATAACGTATATCAGAAGTATTTGAAGCTAAACCATTTGTTTCGCATGGATTTGAAGCTAAACCTTCTACATTGTATTGATTTGCAGCTAAATCATGTGTTTCGCATGGATTTGAAGCTAACTCGTTTGATTAGTCTGCATTTGAAGCTATATCACTTATACCCCAAGTGTTTGAAGCTAAACCATTTATTTCGCATGGATTTGAAGCTAAGCATTCTACTTCGCAATGAATTGAAGCTAAATCATTTGTTTCGCAAGGATTTTAATCTAAGCCTTGTCCTTCGAATTGATTTGAAGCTAAATCATGTGTTTTGTATGGATTTGAAGCTAAACCTTCTACATCGCATTGATTTGAAGCTAAACCTTCTACATTCTATTGCTTTGAAGCTAAACCTTCTACCTCTTGTTGATTTGAAGATTTAACCTTCTACATCGCATTGATTTGCAGCTAAACCATGTGTTTCGCATGGATTTGAAGCTAAATCATGTGTTTGGCATGGATTTCAAGCTAAACCTTCTGCATCGCATTGATTTGCAACTGAATCATGTGTTTCGAATGGATTTGAAGCTAACTCGTTCGTTTCGCCTGTATTTGAAGCTAGATCACTTATATCGCAAGTATTTGAAGCTAAATCATGTGTTTCGCTTGGATTTGAAGCCAAACCTTCTACATCGTTTTGATTTGTAGCTAAATCGTGTGTTTCGCATAGATTTCAAGCTAACTCGTTTGTTTCGCATGCAGTGGTAGCTAAATAATGTATATCACAAGTATTTGTAGCTAAATGATATGTGCCGCATGGATTTGAAGCTGAACCTACTACATCGCATTGATTTGAAGCTAAATCTTTTGTATCGCATGGATTTGAAGCTGAACCTACTACATCACATTGATTTGAACATAAATCTTGTGTATCGCATGGATTTGAAGCAAACCATCTACACCGCATTGATTTGAAGCTTAATCATGTGTTTCGTATGGATTTGATGGTAACTCGTTTGTTTCGCATGCAGTTGTAGCTAAATAATGTATATCACAAGTATTTGTAGCTAAACAATTTGTTTCGCATGAATTTGAAGCTAAGCCTTCTACTTCGCATTGATTTGAAGCTAAATCATTTCTTTCGCATGGAATTGAAGCTACCTCGTTTGTTCCTCCAGCTTTTGAAGCTATATCACTTATATCGCAAGTATTTTAAGCTAAATCATATGTGTCGTATGGATTTGAAGCAGAACCTTCTACATCGCATTGATTTGAATCTAAATCTATTGTATCGCGTGGATTTGAAGCTAAACCTTCTACATCGCATTTATTTGAAGCTAAATCATGTGCCTCGCATGGATTTGAAGTTAACTCGTTCGTTTCGCCTCCATTTGAAACTATGTCACTTATATCGCAAGTATTTGAAGCTAAATCATATGTGCCGCATGGATTTGAAGCTGAACCTACCACATCGCATTGATTTGAAGCTAAATCTTGTGTATCGCAAGGATTTGAAGCTAAACCTTCTACATCGCTTTGATTTGAAGCTAAATCATTTGTTTCGCATGGATTTGAATCTAAGCCTTGTCCTTCGAATTGATTTGTAGCTAAATCATGTGTTTCGTTTGGATTTGAAGCTAAACCTTAACATCGCATTGATTTGAAGCTGAACCTTCTACATTGTATTGATTTGAAGCTAAACCTTCTACCTCTTATTGTTTTGAAGCTAAACCTTCTACATCGCAACGATTTGCAGCTAAATCATGTGTTTCGCATGGATTTGAAGCTACGCCTTCTACTACGCATTGATTTGAAGCTAAATCATTTGTTTCGCATGGAATTGAAGCTACCTCGTTTGTTCCTCCTGCTTATGAAGCTACATCACTTATATCGCATGGATTTGAAGCTGAGCCTACTACATCGCATTGATTTGAAGCTAAATCTTGTATATCGCATGGATTTGAAGCAAACCATCTACATCGCATTGATTTGAAGCTTAATCATGTGTTTCGTATGGATTTGATGGTAACTCGTTTGTTTCGCATGCACTTGTAGCGAAATAATGTATATCACAAGTATTTGTAGCTAAACCATTTGTTTCGCATGAATTTGAAGCTAAGCCTTCTACGTCGCATTGATTTGAAGCTAAATCATTTGTTTCGCATGGAATTGAAGCTACCTCGTTTGTTCCTCCAGCTTTTGAAGCTAAATCACTTATATCGCATGTATTTGAAGCTAAATCATATGTGTCGTATGGATTTGAAGCAGAACCTTCTACATCGCATTGATTTGAATCTAAATCTAGTGTATCGCGTGGATTTGAAGCTAAACCTTCTATATCGCATTGATTTGCAGCTAAATCATGTGTATCGCACGGATTTGAAGCTAAACCTTCTACATCGCAATGATTTGCAGCTAAATCATGTGTTTCGCATAGATTTGAAGCTAACTCGTTCGTTTCGCCTGCAGTAGAATCTACATTACTTATATCGCTAGTATTTGAAGCTAAATCATGTGTATCGCGTGGATTTTGAAGCTAACTCGTTTGATTAGTCTTCATTTGAAGCTATATCACTTATACCCCAAGTGTTTGAAGCTAAATCATATGTTTCGCGGGGATTTGAAGCTAAACCTTCTACCTCTTATTGTTTTGAAGCTAAACCTTATACATCGCAATGATTTGCAGCTAAATCATGTGTTTCGCATGGATTTGAAGCTAACTCGTTCGTTTCGCCTGCATTTGAAACTATTTCACATATATCGCAAGTATTTGAAGCTAAATCATGTGTTTCGCTTGGATTTGAAGCTACCTCGTTTGTTCCTCCAGCTGTTGAAGCTATATCACATATATCGCAAGTATTTGAAGCTAAATCATATGTGTCCCATGGATTTGAAGCTGAACCTTCTACATCGCATTGATTTGAAGCTAAATCTTGTGTATCGCATGGATTTGAAGCTAAACCTTCTACATCACATTGATTTGCAGCTAAATCATGTGTTTCGCAAGGATTTTAATCTAAGTCTTGTCCTTCGAATTGATTTAAAGCTAAATCATGTGTTTTGTATGGATTTGAAGCTAAATCTTCTACATCGCATTGATTTGAAGCTGAATCATGTGTTTTGCATGGATTTGAACCTAACTCGGATGTTTCTCCTGCATTTGAAGCTATATCAATTATATCGCAAGTATCTGACGCTAAATCATTTGTGTCGCATGGATTTGAAACTAAACCTTCTACATCGCATTGATTTGAAGCTGAATCATGTGTTTTGCATGGATTTGAAGCTAACTCGTTTGTTTCCCCTGCATTTGAAGCTATATCAATTATATCGCAATTATCAGATGCTAAATCATTTTTTTCGCCTGGATTTGAAGCTAAACCTTCTACATCGCATTGGTTTGAAGCTAAATTATGTGTTTCGCATGGATTTGATGCTAACTCGTTTGTTTCCCCTGCATTCGAAGCTATATCACTTATATCGCAAATATCTGACGCTAAATCATTTGTGTCGCATAGATTTGAAGCTAAACCTTCTACATCGCATTGATTTGAAGCTAAACCTGAAACACCTTATTGATTTGAAGCTAAATCATGTGTTTCGCATGGAGTTGAAGCTAACCCGCTTGTTTCGTCAGCATTTGATGCTATATCACTTATATCGCAAGCATCTGAAGCTAAATCATTTGTTACCCATGGATTTGAAGCTAAACCTTCTACATCGCATTTATTTGCAGTTAAATCACGTGTTTTGCATGACTTTGATACTAACTCGTTTGTTTCCCCTGCATTCGAAGCTATATCACTTATATCGCAAATATCTGACGCTAAATCATTTGTGTCGCATAGATTTGAAGCTAAACCTTCTACATCGCATTGATTTGAAGCTAAACCTGAAACACCTTATTGATTTGAAGCTAAATCATGTGTTTCGCATGGAGTTGAAGCTAACCCGCTTGTTTCGTCAGCATTTGATGCTATATCACTTATATCGCAAGCATCTGAAGCTAAATCATTTGTTACCCATGGATTTGAAGCTAAACCTTCTACATCGCATTTATTTGCAGTTAAATCACGTGTTTTGCATGACTTTGAAGCTAACTCGTTTGTTTCCCCTGCATTTGAAGCTATATCACTTATATCGCAAGTATCTGACGCTAAATCATTTGTGTCGCATAGATTTGAAGCTAAACCTTCTGCATCGCATTGATTTGTAGCTAAACCTGCTACATCTTATTGATTTGAAGCTAAATCATGTGTTTCGCATGGAGTTGAAGCTAACCCGCTTGTTTCGTCAGCATTTGATGCTATATCACTTATATCGCAAGCATCTGAAGCTAAATCATTTGTTTGCCATGGATTTGAAACTAAACCTTCTACATCGCATTGATTTGCAGCTAAATCATGTGTTTTGCATGGATTTGAAGCTAACTCGTTCGTTGCGCATGCAGTTAAGTCTAAATAACGTATATCAGAAGTATTTGAAGCTAAACCATTTGTTTCGCATGGATTTGAAACTAAACCTTCTACATTGTATTGATTTGCAGCTAAATCATGTGTTTCGCATGGATTTGAAGCTAACTCGTTTGATTAGTCTGCATTTGAAGCTATATCACTTATACCCCAAGTGTTTGAAGCTAAACCATTTATTTCGCATGGATTTGAAGCTAAGCATTCTACTTCGCAATGAATTGAAGCTAAATCATTTGTTTCGCAAGGATTTTAATCTAAGCCTTGTCCTTCGAATTGATTTGAAGCTAAATCATGTGTTTTGTATGGATTTGAAGCTAAACCTTCTACATCGCATTGATTTGAAGCTAAACCTTCTACATTCTATTGCTTTGAAGCTAAACCTTCTACCTCTTGTTGATTTGAAGATTTAACCTTCTACATCGCATTGATTTGCAGCTAAACCATGTGTTTCGCATGGATTTGAAGCTAAATCATTTGTTTCGCATGGATTTGAATCTAAGCCTTGTCCTTCGAATTGATTTGCAGCTGAATCATGTGTTTCGCATGGAGTTGTAGCTAACTCGTTCGTTTCGCCTGTTTTTGGAGCTGGAACACTTATATCGCAAGTATTACAAGCTAAATCATGTTTTTCGCGTGGATTTGAAACTAAACCTTCTACATCGCATTGATTTGAGGCTAAACCTTCTACATCGCATTGATTTCAAGCTAAATCGTGTGTTTCGCATGGATTTGAAGCTAACTCGTTCATTTCGCATGCGGTTATAACTAAATAATGTAGATCACAAGTATTTGTAGCTAAACCATTTGTTTCGCATGGATTTGAAGCTAAACTTTCTAGATCGCATTGATTTGAAGCTAAATCATTTGTTTCGCATGGAATTGAAGCTACCTCGTTTGTTCCTCCAGCTGTTGAAGCTATATCACATATATCGCAAGTATTTGAAGCTAAATCATATGTGTCCCATGGATTTGAAGCTGAACCTTCTACATCGCATTGATTTGAAGCTAAATCTTGTGCATCGCTTGGATTTGAAGCTAAATCTTCTACATCGCATTGATTTGCAGCTGAATCATGTGTTTCGCATGGATTTGCAGCTAACTCGTTCGTTTCGCCTGCATTTGAAACTATTTCACATATATCGCAAGTATTTGAAGCTAAATCATGTGTTTCTCTTGGATTTGAAGCTACCTCGTTTGTTCCTCCAACTGTTGAAGCTATATCACATATATCGCAAGTATTTGAAGCTAAATCATATGTGTCCCATGGATTTGAAGCTGAACCTTCTACATCGCAATGATTTGAAGCTAAATCTTGTGTATCGCATGGATTTGAAGCTAAACCTTCTACATCACATTAATTTGCAGCTAAATCATGTGTTTCGCATGGGTTTGAAGCTAACTCGTTCGTTTTGCCTGCAGTTGAATCTACTTCATTTATATCGCAAGTATTTGAAGCTAAATCATGTGTATCGCGTGGATTTTGAAGCTAACTCGTTTGATTACTCTGCATTTGAAGCTATATCACTTATACCCCAAGTGTCTGAAGCTAAATCATTTGTTTCGCATGGATTTGAATCTAAGCCTTGTCCTTCGAATTGATTTGAAGCTAAATCATGTGTTTCGTATGGATTTGAAGCTAAACCTTCTACATCACATTGATTTGCAGCAAAATCATGTGTTTCGCATGGATTTGAAGCTAACTTTTTCGTTGCGCATGCAGTTCAATCTTAATAACGTATATCACAAGTATTTGAAGCTAAACCATTTGATTCGCATGGATTTGAAGCTAAGCCTTCTACTTCGCATTAATTGGAAGTTAAATCACGTGTTTTGCATGGATTTGAAGCTAAACATTCTACATCGCATTGATTTGAAGCTAAATCATGTGTTTCGCATGCAGTTGAAGCTAAATCATGACTTTCACAAGTATTTGAAGATGAACCATTTGAATCGCATTGATTTGAAACCGAGCCTTCTACTTCGCACTGATTTGCAGCTAAATAATGTGTTTCGCATGGATTTGAAGCTAAACCTTCTACATCGCATTGATTTGCAGCTGAATCATGTGTTTCGCATGGATTTGAAGCTAAACCTTCTACATCGCATTGATTTGAAACTAAGTCATGTGTCTCGCATGGATTTGAATCTAACTCGTTCGTTTCGCCTCCATTTGAAACTATGTCACTTATATCGCAAGTATTTGAAGCTAAATCATATGTGCCGCATGGATTTGAAGCTGAACCTACTACATCGCATTGATTTGAAGCTAAATCATGTGTTTTGTATGGATTTGAAGCTAAACCTTCTACATCGCATTGATTTGAAGCTAAACCTTCTACATTCTATTGATTTGAAGCTAAACCTTCCACCTCTTGTTGATTTGAAGCATTAACCTTCTACATCGCATTGATTTGCAGCTAAACCATGTGTTTCGCATGGATTTGAAGCTAACCCGTTCGTTTCGCCTGCAGATGAATCTACATCACTTATGTCGCAAGTATTTGAAGCTAAATCATGTGTATCGCGTGGATTTTGAAGCTAACTCGTTTGATTAGTCTGCATTTGAAGCTATATCACTTACACCCCAAGTGTTTGAAGCTAAATCATTTGTTTCGCATGGATTTGAATCTAAGCCTTGTCCTTCGAATTGATTTGCAGCTGAATCATGTGTTTCGCATGGATTTGAAGCTAAACCTTCTTCATCGCATTGATTTGCAGCAAAATCATGTGTTTCGCATGGATTTGAAGCTAACTCTTTCGTTGCGCATGCAGTTCAATCTTAATAACGTATATCACAAGTATTTGAAGCTAAACCATTTGATTCGCATGGATTTGAAGCTAAGCCTTCTACTTCGCATTAATTGGAAGTTAAATCACGTGTTTTGCATGGATTTGAAGCTAAACATTCTACATCGCATTGATTTGAAGCTAAATCATGTGTTTCGCATGCAGTTGAAGCTAAATCATGACTTTCACAAGTATTTGAAGATGAACCATTTGAATCGCATTGATTTGAAACCGAGCCTTCTACTTCGCACTGATTTGCAGCTAAATAATGTGTTTCGCATGGATTTGAAGCTAAACCTTCTACATCGCATTGATTTGCAGCTGAATCATGTGTTTCGCATGGATTTGAAGCTAAACCTTCTACATCGCATTGATTTGAAACTAAGTCATGTGTCTCGCATGGATTTGAATCTAACTCGTTCGTTTCGCCTCCATTTGAAACTATGTCACTTATATCGCAAGTATTTGAAGCTAAATCATATGTGCCGCATGGATTTGAAGCTGAACCTACTACATCGCATTGATTTGAAGCTAAACCTTGTGTATCGCATGGATTTGAAGCTAAATCTTCTACATCGCATTGATTAGAAGCTAAATCATTTGTTTCGCATGGATTTGAATCTAAGCCTTGTCCTTCGAATTGATTTGAAGCTAAATCATGTGTTTCGTATTGATTTGAAGCTAAACCTTAACATCGCATTGATTTGAATCTAAACCTTCTACATTCTATTGATTTGAAGCTAAACCTTCTACCTCTTATTGTTTTGAAGCTAAACCTTCTACATCGCAATGATTTGCAGCTAAATCATGTGTTTCGCATGGATTTGAAGCTAAGCAATGTATATCACAATTATTTGTAGCTAAACCATTTGTTCGCATGGATTTGAAGCTACGCCTTCTACTTCGCATTGATTTGAAGCTAAATCATTTGTTTCGCAAGGAATTGAAGCTACCTCGTTTGTTCCTCCTGCTTTTGAAGCTATATCACTTATATCGCATGGATTTGAAGCTGAACCTACTACATCACATTGATTTGAAGCTAAATCTTGTGTATCGCATGGATTTGAAACTAAACCTTCTACATCACATTGATTTGCTGCTAAATCATGAGTTTTGAATGGATTTGAAGCTAACTCGTTCGTTTCGCCTGCAGTTGATTCTACATCACTTATATCGCAAGTATTTGAAGCTTAATCCAGTGTATCACTTGGATTTTGAAGCTAACTCGTTTGATTAGTCTGCATTTGAAGCTATATCACTTATACCCCACGTGTTTGAAGCTAAATCATATGTTTCGCGTGGATTTGAAGCTAAACCTTCTACATCGCATTGATTTGCAGCTAAGTCATGTGTCTCGCATGGATTTGAAGCTAACTCGTTCGTTTCGCCACCATTTGAAACTATGTCACTTATATCGCAAGTATTTGAAGCTAAATCATATGTGCCGCATGGATTTGAAGCTGAACCTACTACATCGCATTGATTTGAAGCTAAACCATTTGTTTCACATGGATTTGAAGCTAAACCTTCTACATCGCATTGATTTGAAGCTAAATCATTTGTTTCGCATGGATTTGAATCTCAGCCTTGTCCTTCGAATTGATTTGAAGCTAGATCATGTGTTTCGTATGGATTTGAAGCTAAACCTTAACATCGCATTGATTTGAATCTAAACCTTCTACATTCTATTGATTTGAAGCTAAACCTTCTACCTCTTATTGTTTTGAAGCTAAACCTTCTACATCGCAATGATTTGCAGCTAAATCATGTGTTTCGCATTGATTTGAAGCTAACTCGTTCGTTGCGCATGCAGTTAAATCTAAATAACGTATATCACAAGTATTTGAAGCTAAACCATTTGATTCGCATGGATTTGAAGCTAAGCCTTCTACTTCGCATTTATTGGAAGTTAAATCACGTGTTTTGCATGGATTTGAAGCTAAACCTTCTACATCGCATTGATTTGAAGATAAATCGTGTGTTTCGCATAGATTTGAAGCTAACTCGTTAGTTTCGCATGCAGTTGTAGCTAAATAATTTATATCACAAGTATTTGTAGCTAAACCATTTGTTTCGCATGGATTTGAAGCTACCTCGTTTGTTCCCCCTACTTTTGAAGTTATATCACTTATATCGCATGGATTTGAAGCTGAACCTACTACATCGCATTGATTTGAAGCTAAATCTTGTGTGTCGCATGAATTTGAAGCAAACCATCTACATCGCATTTATTTGAAGCTTAATCATGTGTCTCGCACGGATTTGAAGCTAAACCTTCTACATCGCATTGATTTGAAGCTAAACCTTTTGTTTCACATGCATTTGAAGCTACGCCTTCTACTACGCATTGATTTGAAGCTAAATCATTTGTTTCGCATGGAATTGAAGCTATCTCGTTTGTTCCTCCTGCTTATGAAGCTATATCACTTATATCGCATGGATTTGTAGCTGAGCCAACTACATCGTATTGATTTGAAGCTAAATCTTGCGTATCGCATGGATTTGAAACTAAACCTTCTACATCACATTGATTTGCTGCTAAATCATGAGTTTTGAATGGATTTGAAGCTAACTCGTTCGTTTCGCCTGCAGTTGATTCTACATCACTTATATCGCTAGTATTTGAAGCTAAATCATGCGTATCGCGTGGATTTTGAAGCTAACTCGTTTGATTAGTCTTCATTTGAAGCTATATCACTTACACCCCAAGTGTTTGAAGCTATATCATTTGTTTCGCATGGATTTGAAGCTAAACCTTCTTCATCGCATTGATTTGCAGTTAAATCATGTGTTTCGCATGGATTTGAAGCTAACTCGTTCGTTGCGCATGCAGTTCAATCTAAATAACGTATATCACAAGTATTTGAAGCCAAACCATTTGATTCGCATGGATTTGAAGCTAAGCCTTCTACTTCTCATTAATTGGAAGTTAAGTCACGTGTTTTGCATGGATTTGAAGCTAAACCTTCTACTTCGCATTGATTTGAAGCTAAGTCATGTGTCTCGCATGGATTTGAAGCTAACTCGTTCGTTTCGCCTCCATTTGAAACTATGTCACTTATATCGCAAGTATTGAAGCCAAATCATATGTGCCGCATGGATTTGAAGCTAAACCTTCTACATCGCAATGATTTGCAGCTAAATCATGTGTTTCGCATTGACTTGAAGCTAACTCGTTCGTTGCGCATGCATTTAAATCTAAATAACGTATATCACAAGTATTTGAATCTAAACCATTTGATTCGCATGGATTTGAAGCTAAGCCTTCTACTTCGCATTTATTGGAAGTTAAATCACGTGTTTTGCATGGATTTGAAGCTAAACCTTCTACATCGCATTGATTTGAAGATAAATCATGTGTTTCGCATAGATTTGAAGCTAACTCGTTAGTTTCGCATGCAGTTGTAGCTAAATAATTTATATCACAAGTATTTGTAGCTAAACCATTTGTTTCGCATGGATTTGAAGCTACCTCGTTTGTTCCCCCTACATTTGAAGCTATATCACTTATATCGCATGGATTTGAAGCTGAACCTACTACATCGCATTGATTTGAAGCTAAATCTTGTGTGTCGCATGAATTTGAAGCAAACCATCTACATCGCATTTATTTGAAGCTTAATCATGTGTCTCGCACGGATTTGAAGCTAAACCTTCTGCATCGCATTGATTTGAAGCTAAACCATTTGTTTCACATGCATTTGAAGCTACGCCTTCTACTACGCATTGATTTGAAGCTAAATCATTTGTTTCGCATGGAATTGAAGCTACCTCGTTTGTTCCTCCTGCTTGTGAAGCTATATCACTTATATCGCATGGATTTGAAGCTGAGCCTACTACATCGCATTGATTTGAAGCTAAATCTTGTGTATCGCATGGATTTGAAACTAAACCTTCTACATCACATTGATTTGCTGCTAAATCATGAGTTTTGAATGGATTTGAAGCTAACTCGTTCGTTTCGCCTGCAGTTGATTCTACATCACTTATATCGCAAGTATTTGAAGCTAAATCATGTGTATCGCGTGGATGTTGAAGCTAACTCGTTTGATTAGTATGCATTTGAAGCTATATCACTTATACCCCAAGTGTTTGAAGCTAAATCATATGTTTCGCGTGAATTTGAAGCTAAACCTTCTACATCGCATTGATTTGCAGCTAAGTCATGTGTCTCGCATGGATTTGAAGCTAACTCGTTCGTTTCGCCACCATTTGAAACTATGTCACTTATATCGCAAGTATTTGAAGCTAAATCATATGTGCCGCATGGATTTGAAGCTGAACCTACTACATCGCATTGATTTGAAGCTAAATCTTGTGTATCGCATGGATTTGAAGCTAAACCTTCTACATCGCATTGATATGAAACTAAATCATTTGTTTCGCATGGATTTGAATCTCAGCCTTGTCCTTCGAATTGATTTGTAGCTAGATCATGTGTTTCGTATGGATTTGAAGCTAAACCTTAACATCGCATTGATTTGAAGCTAAACCTTCTACATTCTATTGATTTGAAGCTAAACCTTCTACCTCTTATTGTTTTGAAGCTAAACCTTCTACATCGCAATGATTTGCAGCTAAATCTAGTGTATCGCGTGGATTTGAAGCTAAACCTTCTATATCGCATTGATTTGCAGCTAAATCATGTGTATCGCACGGATTTGAAGCTAAACCTTCTACATCGCATTGAGTTGAAGCTAAACCATTTGTTTCACATGGATTTGAAGCTACGCCTTCTACTACGCATTGATTTGAAGCTAAATCATTTGTTTCGCATGGAATTGAAGCTATCTCGTTTGTTCCTCCTGCTTATGAACCTATATCACTTATATCGCATGGATTTGAAGCTAAACCTTCTACATCGCATTGATTTGAAGATAAATCGTGTGTTTCGCATAGATTTGAAGCTAACTCGTTAGTTTCGCATGCAGTTGTAGCTAAATAATTTATATCACAAGTATTTGAAGCTAAACCATTTGATTCGCATGGATTTGAAGCTAACCCTTCTACTTCGCATTAATTGGAAGTTAAATCACGTGTTTTGCATGGATTTGAAGCTAAACCTTCTACATCGCATTGATTTGAAGATAAATCGTGTGTTTCGCATAGATTTGAATCTAACTCGTTAGTTTCGCATGCAGTTGTAGCTAAATAATTTATATCACAAGTATTTGTAGCTAAACCATTTGTTTCGCATGGATTTGAAGCTACCTCGTTTGTTCCCCCTACTTTTGAAGCTATATCACTTATATCGCATGGATTTGAAGCTGAACCTACTACATCGCATTGATTTGAAGCTAAATCTTGTGCGTCGCATGAATTTGAAGCAAACCATCTACATCGCATTTATTTGAAGCTTAATCATGTGTCTCGCACGGATTTGAAGCTAAACCTTCTACATCGCATTGATTTGAAGCTAAACCATTTGTTTCACATGCATTTGAAGCTACGCCTTCTACTACGCATTGATTTGAAGCTAAATCATTTGTTTCGCATGGAATTGAAGCTACCTCGTTTGTTCCTCCTGCTTATGAAGCTATATCATTTATATCGCATGGATTTGAAGCTGAGCCTACTACATCGCATTGATTTGAAGCTAAATCTTGTGTATCGCATGGATTTGAAACTAAACCTTCTACATCACATTGATTTGCTGCTAAATCATGAGTTTTGAATGGATTTGAAGCTAACTCGTTCGTTTCGCCTGCAGTTGATTCTACATCACTTATATCGCAAGTATTTGAAGCTAAATCATGTGTATCGCGTGGATGTTGAAGCTAACTCGTTTGATTAGTATGCATTTGAAGCTATATCACTTATACCCCAAGTGTTTGAAGCTAAATCATATGTTTCGCATGGATTTGAAGCTAAACCTTCTACATCGCATTGATTTGCAGCTAAGTCATGTGTCTCGCATGGATTTGAAGCTAACTCGTTCGTTTCGCCACCTTTTGAAACTATGTCACTTATATCGCAAGTATTTGAAGCTAAATCATATGTGCCGCATGGATTTGAAGCTGAACCTACTACATCGCATTGATTTGAAGCTAAATCTTGTGTATCGCATGGATTTGAAGCTAAACCTTCTACATCGCATTGATTTGAAGCTAAATCATTTGTTTCGCATGGATTTGAATCTCAGCCTTGTCCTTCGAATTGATTTGAAGCTAGATCATGTGTTTCGTATGGATTTGAAGCTAAACCTTAACATCGCATTGATTTGAAGCTAAACCTTCTACATTCTATTGATTTGAAGCTAAACCTTCTACCTCTTATTGTTTTGAAGCTAAACCTTCTACATCGCAATGATTTGCAGCTAAATCATGTGTTTCGCATGGATTTGAAGCTAACTCGTTCGTTTCGCCTGCAGTTGAATCTACCTTACTTATATCGCTAGTATTTGAAGCTAAATCATGTGTATCGCGTGGATTTTGAAGCTAACTCGTTTCATTAGTCTTCATTTGAAGCTATATCACTTACACCCCAAGTGTTTGAAGCTATATCATTTGTTTCGCTTGGATTTGAATCTAAACCTTCTACAACGCATTGATATGAAGCTAAATCATGTGTTTCGCATGCAGTTGAAGCTAAATAATGTCTTTCACAAGTATTTGAAGATGAACCATTTGAATCGCATGGATTTGAACCTCAGCCTTCTACTTCGCACTGATTTGCAGCTAAATAATGTGTTTCGCATGGATTTGAAGCTAAATCTTCTACATCCCATGGATTTGAAGCTAAATCATGTGTTTGGCACGGATTTCAAGCTAAACCTTCTGCATCGCATTGATTTGCAGCTGAATCATGTGTTCGCATGGATTTGAAGCTAACTCGTTTGTTTCGCCTGTATTTGAAGCTAGATCACTTATATCGCAAGTATTTGAAGCTAAATCATGTGTTTCGTTTGGATTTGAAGCTAAACCTTCTACATCGCATTGATTTGAAGCTAAACCATTTGTTTCACATGGATTTGAAGCAAAACCTTCTACATCGCATTGATTTGAAGCTAAATCATTTGTTTCGCATGGATTTGAATCTCAGCCTTGTCCTTCGAATTGATTTGAAGCTAGATCATGTGTTTCGTATGGATTTGAAGCTAAACCTTAACATCGCATGGATTTGAAGCTGAACCTACTACATCGCATTGATTTGAAGCTAAATCTTGTGTGTCGCATGAACTTGAAGCAAACCATCTACATCGCATTTATTTGAAGCTTAATCATGTGTATCGCATGGATTTGAAGCTAAGCCTTATACATCACATTGATTTGAAGCTAAATCATGTGTATCGCTTGGATTTTGAAGCTAACTCGTTCGATTAGTCTGCATTTGAAGCTATATCACTTATACCCCAAGTGTTTGAAGCTATATCATATGTTTCGCGTGGATTTGAAGCTAAACCTTCTACATCGCATTGAGTTGAAGCTAAGTCATGTGTCTTGCATGGATTTGAAGCTAACTCGTTCGTTTCGCCTCCATTTGAAACTATGTCACTTATATCGCAAGTATTTGAAGCTAAATCATATGTTCCGCATGGATTTGAAGCTGAACCTACTACATCGCATTGATTTGAAACTAAATCTTGTGTATCGCATGGATTTGAAGCTAAACCTTCTACATCGCATTGATTTGAAGCTAAATCATTTGTTTCGCATGGATTTGAATCTAAGCCTTGTCCTTCGAATTGATTTTAAGCTAAATCAAGTGTTTCGTATGGATTTGAAGCTAAACTTTCTACATCGCATTGATTTGAAGCTAAATCTTCTACATTCTATTGATTTGAAGCTAAACCTTCTACCTCTTATTGTTTTGAAGCTAAACCTTCTACATCGCAATGATTTGCAGCTAAATATAGTGTATCGCGTGGATTTGAAGCTAAACCTTCTATATCGCATTGATTTGCAGCTAAATCATGTGTATCGCACGGATTTGAAGCTAAACCTTCTACATCGCATTGATTTGAAGCTAAACCATTTGTTTCACATGGATTTGAAGCTACGCCTTCTACTACGCATTGATTTGAAGCTAAATCATTTGTTTCGCATGGAATTGAAGCTATCTCGTTTGTTCCTCCAGCTTATGAAGCTATATCACTTATATCGCATGGATTTGAAGCTGAGCCAACTACATCGTATTGATTTGAAGCTAAATCTTGTGTATCGCATGGATTTGAAACTAAACCTTCTACATCACATTCATTTGCTGCTAAATCATGAGTTTTGAATGGATTTGAAGCTAACTCGTTCGTTTCGCCTGCAGTTGATTCTACATCACTTATATCGCTAGTATTTGAAGCTAAATCATGTGTATCGCGTGGATTTTGAAGCTAACTCGTTTGATTAGTCTTCATTTGAAGCTATATCACTTACACCCCAAGTGTTTGAAGCTATATCATTTGTTTCGCATGGATTTGAAGCTAAACCTTCTTCATCGCATTGATTTGCAGTTAAATCATGTGTTTCGCATGGATTTAAAGCTAACTCGTTCGTTGCGCATGCAGTTCAATCTAAATAACGTATATCACAAGTATTTGAAGCTAAACCATTTGATTCGCATGGATTTGAAGCTAAGCCTTCTACTTCGCATTAATTGGAAGTTAAGTCACGTGTTTTGCATGGATTTGAAGCTAAACATTCTACATCGCATTGATTTGAAGCTAAATCATGTGTTTCGCATGCAGTTGAAGCCAAATCATGACTTTCACAAGTATTTGAAGATGAACCATTTGAATCGCATTGATTTGAAACCGAGCCTTCTACTTCGCACTGATTTGCAGCTAAATAATGTGTTTCGCATGGATTTGAAGCTAAACCTTCTACATCGCATTGATTTGCAGCTGAATCATGTGTTACGCATGGATTTGAAGCTAAACCTTCTACATCGGATTGATTTGAAGCTAAATCATGTGTTTTGCATGGATTTGAAGCTGACTCGTTCGTTTCGCCTCCATTTGAAATTATATCACTTATATCGCAAGCATTTGAAGCTAAATCATATGTGCCGCATGGATTTGAAGCTAAGCCTTCTACTTCGCATTGATTTGAAGCTAAATCATTTGTTTCGCATGGAATTGAAGCTACCTCGTTTGTTCCTCCAGCTTTTGAAGCTATATCACTTATATCGCAAGTATTTGAAGCTAAATCATATGGGTCGCATGGATTTGAAGCTAACTCGTTCGTTTCGCCTGCAGTTGAATCTACATCAATAATATCGCTAATATTTGAAGCTAAATCATGTGTATCGCGTGGATTTTGAAGCTAACTCGTTTGATTAGTCTTCATTTGAAGCAATATCACTTACACCCCAAGTGTTTGAAGCTATATCATTTGTTTCGCATGGATTTGAAGCTAAACCTTCTTCATCGCATTGATTTGCAGCTAAATCATGTGTTTCGCATGGATTTGAAGCTGAACCTACTACATCGCATTGATTTGAAGCTAAATCTTGTGTATCGCACTTATTTGAAACTAAACCTTCTACATCGCATTGATTTGAAGCTAAATCATTTGTTTCGGATGGATTTGAATCTCAACCTTGTCCTTCGAATTGATTTGAAGCTAGATCATGTGTTTCGTATGGATTTGAAGCTAAACCTTAACATCGCATTGATTTGAATCTAAACCTTCTACATTCTATTGATTTGAAGCTAAACCTTCTACCCCTTATTGTTTTGAAGCTAAACCTTCTACATCGCAATGATTTGCAGCTAAATCATGTGTTTCGCATTGATTTGAAGCTAACTCGTTCGTTGCGCATGCAGTTAAATCTAAATAACGTATATCACAAGTATTTGAAGCTAAACCATTTGATTCGCATGGATTTGAAGCTAAGCCTTCTACGTCGCATTTATTGGAAGTTAAATCACGTGTTTTGCATGGATTTGAAGCTAAACCTTCTACATCGCATTGATTTGAAGATAAATCGTGTGTTTCGCATAGATTTGAAGCTAACTCGTTAGTTTCGCATGCAGTTGTAGCTAAATAATTTATATCACAAGTATTTGTAGCTAAACTATTTGTTTCGCATGGATTTGAAGCTACCTCGTATGTTCCCCCTACTTTTGAAGCTATATCACTTATATCGCATGGATTTGAAGCTGAACCTACTACATCGCATTGATTTGAAGCTAAATCTTGTGTGTCGCATGAATTTGAAGCAAACCATCTACATCGCATTTATTTGAAGCTTAATCATGTGTCTCGCACGGATTTGAAGCTAAACCTTCTACATCGCATTGATTTGAAGCTAAACCATTTGTTTCACATGCATTTGAAGCTACGCCTTCTACTACGCATTGATTTGAAGCTAAATCATTTGTTTCGCATGGAATTGAAGCTATCTCGTTTGTTCCTCCTGCTTATGAAGCTATATCACTTATATCGCATGGATTTGAAGCTGAGCCAACTACATCGTATTGATTTGAAGCTAAATCTTGTGTATCGCATGGATTTGAAACTAAACCTTCTACATCACATTGATTTGCTGCTAAATCATGAGTTTTGAATGGATTTGAAGCTAACTCGTTCGTTTCGCCTGCAGTTGATTCTACATCACTTATATCGCTAGTATTTGAAGCTAAATCATGTGTATCGCGTGGATTTTGAAGCTAACTCGTTTGATTAGTCTTCATTTGAAGCTATATCACTTACACCCCAAGTGTTTGAAGCTATATCATTTGTTTCGCATGGATTTGAAGCTAAACCTTCTTCATCGCATTGATTTGCAGTTAAATCATGTGTTTCGCATGGATTTGAAGCTAACTCGTTCGTTGCGCATGCAGTTCAATCTAAATAACGTATTTCACAAGTATTTGAAGCTAAACCATTTGATTCGCATGGATTTGAAGCTAAGCCTTCTACTTCTCATTAATTGGAAGTTAAGTCACGTGTTTTGCATGGATTTGAAGCTAAACCTTCTACTTCGCATTGATTTGAAGCTAAGTCATGTGTCTCGCATGGATTTGAAGCTAACTCGTTCGTTTCGACTCCATTTGAAACTATGTCACTTATATCGCAAGTATTGAAGCCAAATCATATCTGCCGCATGGATTTGAAGCTAAACCTTCTACATCGCAATGATTTGCAGCTAAATCATGTGTTTCGCATTAACTTGAAGCTAACTCGTTCGTTGCGCATGCATTTAAATCTAAATAACGTATATCACAAGTATTTGAAGCTAAACCATTTGATTCGCATGGATTTGAAGCTAAGCCTTCTACTTCGCATTTATTGGAAGTTAAATCACGTGTTGTGCATGGATTTGAAGCTAAACCTTCTACATCGCATTGATTTGAAGATAAATCATGTGTTTCGCATAGATTTGAAGCTAACTCGTTAGTTTCGCATGCAGTTGTAGCTAAATAATTTATATCACAAGTATTTGAAGCTAAACCATTTGATTCGCATGGATTTGAAGCTAAGCCTTCTACTTCGCATTTATTGGAAGTTAAATCACGTGTTTTGCATGGATTTGAAGCTAAACCTTCTACATCGCATTGATTTGAAGATAAATCATGTGTTTCGCATAGATTTGAAGCTAACTCGTTAGTTTCGCATGCAGTTGTAGCTAAATAATTTATATCACAAGTATTTGAAGCTAAACCATTTGATTCGCATGGATTTGAAGCTAAACCTTCTACATCGCATTGATTTGAAGCTAAATCATGTGTTTCGTATGGATTTGAAGCTAAACCTTAACATCGCATTGATTTGAAGCTAAACCTTCTACATTCTATTGATTTGAAGCTAAACCTTCTACCTCTTATTGTTTTGAAGCTAAACCTTCTACATCGCAATGATTTGCAGCTAAATCATGTGTTTCGCATGGATTCGAAGCTAACTCGTTCGTTTCGCCTGCAGTTGAATCTACCTTACTTATATCGCTAGTATTTGAAGCTAAATCATGCGTATTGCGTGGATATTGAAGCTAACTCGTTTTATTAGTCTTCATTTGAAGCTATATCACTTACACCCCAAGTGTTTGAAGCTATATCATTTGTTTCGCATGGATTTGAATCTAAACCTTCTACAACGCATTGATTTGAAGCTAAATCATGTGTTTCGCATGCAGTTGAAGCTAAATCATGTCTTTCACAAGTATTTGAAGATGAACCATTTGAATCGCATGGATTTGAACCTCAGCCTTCTACTTCGCACTGATTTGCAGCTAAATAATGTGTTTCGCATGGATTTGAAGCTAAATCATGTGTTTGGCACGGATTTCAAGTTAAACCTTCTGCGTAGCATTGATTTGCAGCTGAATCATGTGTTTCGCATGGATTTGAAGCTAACTCGTTCGTTTCGCCTGTATTTGAAGCTAGATCACTTATATCGCAAGTATTTGAAGCTAAATCATGTGTTTCGTTTGGATTTGAAGCTAAACCTTCTACATCGCATTGATTTGAAGTTAAATCGTGTGTTTCGAATGGATTTGAAGTTAGCTCGTTTGTTTCGCATGCAGTTGTAGCTGAATAATGTATATCACAAGTATTTGTAGCTAAACCATTTGTTTCGCATGGATTTGAAGCAACGCCTTCTACTACGCATTGATTTGAAGATAAATCATTTGTTTCGCATGGAATTGAAGCCACCTCGTTTGTTCCTCCAGGTTTTAAAGCTATATCACTTATATCGCAAGTATTTGAAGCTAAATCATATGTGACGCATGGATTTGAAGCTGAACCTTCTACATCGCATTGATTTGAAGCGAAACCTTCTACATTACATTGATTTGCAGCTAAATCGTGTGTTTTGCATGGATTTGAAGCTAACTCGTTCGTTTCGCCTCCATTTGAAACTATATTACTTATATCGCAGGTATTTGAAGCTAAATCATATGTGCCGCATGGATTTGAAGCTGAACCTACTACATCGCATTGATTTGAAGCTAAATCTTGTGTATCGCACTTATTTGAAACTAAACCTTCTACATCGCATTGATTTGAAGCTAAACCATTTGTTTCACATGGATTTGAAGCTAAACCTTCTACATCGCATTGATTTGCAGCTAAATCATTTGTTTCGCATGGAATTGAAGCCACCTCGTTTGTTCCTCCAGGTTTTAAAGCTATATCTCTTATATCGCAAGTATTTGAAGCTAAATCATATGTGACACATGGATTTGAAGCTGAACCTTCTACATCGCATTGATTTGAAGCGAAACCTTCTACATTACATTGATTTGCAGCTAAATCGTGTGTTTTGCATGGATTTGAAGCTAACTCGTTCGTTTCGCCTCCATTTGAAACTATATCACTTATATCGCAGGTATTTGAAGCCAAATCATATGTGCCGCAAGGATTTGAAGCTAAACCTTCTACATCGCATTGATTTGAAGATAAATCATGTGTTTCGCATAGATTTGATGCTAACTCGTTAGTTTCGCATGCAGTTGTAGCTAAATAATTTATATCACAAGTATTTGAAGCTAAACCATTTGATTCGCATGGATTTGAAGCTAACCCTACTACTTCGCATTTATTGGAAGTTAAATCACGTGTTTTGCATGGATTTGAAGCTAAACCTTCTACATCGCATTGATTTGAAGATAAATCGTGTGTTTCGCATAGATTTGAAGCTAACTCGTTAGTTTCGCATGCAGTTGTAGCTAAATAATTTATATCACAAGTATTTGTAGCTAAACCATTTGTTTCGCATGGATTTGAAGCTACCTCGTTTGTTCCCCCTACTTTTGAAGCTATATCACTTATATCGCATGGATTTGAAGCTGAACCTACTACATCGCATTGATTTGAAGCTAAATCTTGTGTGTCGCATGAATTTGAAGCAAACCATCTACATCGCATTTATTTGAAGCTTAATCATGTGTCTCGCACGGATTTGAAGCTAAACCTTCTACATCGCATTGATTTGAAGCTAAACCATTTGTTTCACATGCATTTGAAGCTACGCCTTCTACTACGCATTGATTTGAAGCTAAATCATTTGTTTCGCATGGAATTGAAGCTATCTCGTTTGTTCCTCCTGCTTATGAAGCTATATCACTTATATCGCATGGATTTGAAGCTGAGCCAACTACATCGTATTGATTTGAAGCTAAATCTTGTGTATCGCATGGATTTGAAACTAAACCTTCTACATCACATTGATTTGCTGCTAAATCATGAGTTTTGAATGGATTTGAAGCTAACTCGTTCGTTTCGCCTGCAGTTGATTCTACATCACTTATATCGCTAGTATTTGAAGCTAAATCATGTGTATCGCGTGGATTTTGAAGCTAACTCGTTTGATCAGTCTTCATTTGAAGCTATATCACTTACACCCCAAGTGTTTGAAGCTATATCATTTGTTTCGCATGGATTTGAAGCTAAACCTTCTTCATCGCATTGATTTGCAGTTAAATCATGTGTTTCGCATGGATTTGAAGCTAACTCGTTCGTTGCGCATGCAGTTCAATCTAAATAACGTATATCACAAGTATTTGAAGCTAAACCATTTGATTCGCATGGATTTGAAGCTAAGCCTTCTACTTCTCATTAATTGGAAGTTAAGTCACGTGTTTTGCATGGATTTGAAGCTAAACCTTCTACTTCGCATTGATTTGAAGCTAAGTCATGTGTCTCGCATGGATTTGAAGCTAACTCGTTCGTTTCGACTCCATTTGAAACTATGTCACTTATATCGCAAGTATTGAAGCCAAATCATATGTGCCGCATGGATTTGAAGCTAAACCTTCTACATCGCAATGATTTGCAGCTAAATCATGTGTTTCGCATTGACTTGAAGCTAACTCGTTCGTTGCGCATGCATTTAAATCTAAATAACGTATATCACAAGTATTTGAAGCTAAACCATTTGATTCGCATGGATTTGAAGCTAAGCCTTCTACTTCGCATTTATTGGAAGTTAAATCACGTGTTTTGCATGGATTTGAAGCTAAACCTTCTACATCGCATTGATTTGAAGATAAATCATGTGTTTCGCATAGATTTGAAGCTATCTCGTTAGTTTCGCATGCAGTTGTAGCTAAATAATTTATATCACAAGTATTTGAAGCTAAACCATTTGATTCGCATGGATTTGAAGCTAACCCTTCTACTTCGCATTTATTGGAAGTTAAATCACGTGTTTTGCATGGATTTGAAGCTAAACCTTCTACATCGCATTGATTTGAAGATAAATCGTGTGTTTCGCATAGATTTGAAGCTACCTCGTTTGTTCCCCCTACTTTTGAAGCTATATCACTTATATCGCATGGATTTGAAGCTGAACCTACTACATCGCATTGATTTGAAGCTAAATCTTGTGTGTCGCATGAATTTGAAGCAAACCATCTACATCGCATTTATTTGAAGCTTAATCATGTGTCTCGCACGGATTTGAAGCTAAACCTTCTACATCGCATTGATTTGAAGCTAAACCATTTGTTTCACATGCATTTGAAGCTACGCCTTCTACTACGCATTGATTTGAAGCTAAATAATTTGTTTCGCATGGAATTGAAGCTACCTCGTTTGTTCCTCCTGCTTATGAAGCTATATCACTTATATCGCATGGATTTGAAGCTGAGCCTACTACATCGCATTGATTTGAAGCTAAATCTTGTGTATCGCATGGATTTGAAACTAAACCTTCTACATCACATTGATTTGCTGCTAAATCATGAGTTTTGAATGGATTTGAAGCCAACTCGTACGTTTCGCCTGCATTTGATTCTACATCACTTATATCGCAAGTATTTGAAGCTAAATCATGTGTATCGCGTGGATGTTGAAGCTAACTCGTTTGATTAGTATGCATTTGAAGCTATATCACTTATACCCCAAGTGTTTGAAGCTAAATCATATGTTTCGCGTGGATTTGAAGCTAAACCTTCTACATCGCATTGATTTGCAGCTAAGTCATGTGTCTCGCATGGATTTGAAGCTAACTCGTTCGTTTCGCCACCATTTGAAACTATGTCACTTATATCGCAAGTATTTGAAGCTAAATCATGTGTTTCGTTTGGATTTGAAGCTAAACCTTCTACATCGCATTGATTTGAAGCTAAACCATTTGTATCACATGGATTTGAAGGTAAACCTTCTACATCGCATTGATTTGAAGCTAAATCATTTGTTTCGCATGGATTTGAATCTAAGCCTTGTCCTTCGATTTGATTTGAAGCTAAATCAAGTGTTTCGTATGGAATTGAAGCTACCTCATTTGTTCCTCCTGCTTATGAAGCTATATCACTTATATCGCATGGATTTGTAGCTGAGCCTACTACATCGTATTGATTTGAAGCTAAATCTTGTGTATCGCATGGATTTGAAACTAAACCTTCTACATCACATTGATTTGCTGCTAAATCATGAGTTTTGAATGGATTTGAAGCTAACTCGTTCGTTTCGCCTGCAGTTGATTCTACATCACTTATATCGCAAGTATTTGAATCTAAATCATGTGTTTCGTTTGGATTTGAAGCTAAATCTTCTACATCGCATTGATTTGAAGCTAAACCATTTGTATCACATGGATTTGAAGGTAAACCTTCTACATCGCATTGATTTGAAGCTAAATCATTTGTTTCGCATGGATTTGAATCTCAGCCTTGTCCTTCGAATTGATTTGAAGCTAGATCATGTGTTTCGTATGGATTTGAAGCTAAACCTTAACATCGCATGGATTTGAAGCTGAACCTACTACATCGCATTGATTTGAAGCTAAATCTTGTGTGTCGCATGAACTTGAAGCAAACCATCTACATCGCATTTATTTGAAGCTTAATCATGTGTATCGCATGGATTTGAAGCTAAGCCTTATACATCACATTGATTTGAAGCTAAATCATGTGTATCGCTTGGATTTTGAAGCTAACTCGTTCGATTAGTCTGCATTTGAAGCTATATCACTTATACCCCAAGTGTTTGAAGCTATATCATATGTTTCGCGTGGATTTGAAGCTAAACCTTCTACATCGCATTGAGTTGAAGCTAAGTCATGTGTCTCGCATGGATTTGAAGCTAACTCGTTCGTTTCGCCTCCATTTGAAACTATGTCACTTATATCGCAAGTATTTGAAGCTAAATCATATGTTCCGCATGGATTTGAAGCTGAACCTACTACATCGCATTGATTTGAAGCTAAATCTTGTGTATCGCATGGATTTGAAGCTAAACCTTCTACATCGCATTGATTTGAAGCTAAATCATTTGTTTCGCATGGATTTGAATCTTAGCCTTGTCCTTCGAATTGAATTTAAGCTAAATCAAGTGTTTCGTATGGATTTGAAGCTAAACTTTCTACATCGCATTGATTTGAAGCTAAATCTTCTAAATTCTATTGATTTGAAGCTAAACCTTCTACCTCTTATTGTTTTGAAGCTAAACCTTCTACATCGCAATGATTTGCAGCTAAATCTAGTGTATCGCGTAGATTTGAAGCTAAACCTTCTATATCGCATTGATTTGCAGCTAAATCATGTGTATCGCACGGATTTGAAGCTAAACCTTCTACATCGCATTGATTTGAAGCTAAACCATTTGTTTCACATGGATTTGAAGCTACGCCTTCTACTACGCATTGATTTGAAGCTAAATCATTTGTTTCGCATGGAATTGAAGCTATCTCGTTTGTTCCTCCTGCTTATGAAGCTATATCACTTATATCGCATGGATTTGAAGCTGAGCCAACTACATCGTATTGATTTGAAGCTAAATCTTGTGTATCGCATGGATTTGAAACTAATCCTTCTACATCACATTGATTTGCTGCTAAATCATGAGTTTTGAATGGATTTGAAGCTAACTCGTTCGTTTCGCCTGTATTTGAAGCTAGATCACTTATATCGCAAGTATTTGAAGCTAAATCATGTGTTTCGTTTGGATTTGAAGCTAAACCTTCTACATCGCATTGATTTGAAGTTAAATCGTGTGTTTCGAATGGATTTGAAGTTAGCTCGTTTGTTTCGCATGCAGTTGTAGCTAAATAATTTATATCACAAGTATTTGAAGCTAAACCATTTGATTCGCATGGATTTGAAGCTAACCCTTCTACTTCGCATTTATTGGAAGTTAAATCACGTGTTTTGCATGGATTTGAAGCTAAACCTTCTACATCGCATTGATTTGAAGATAAATCGTGTGTTTCGCATAGATTTGAAGCTACCTCGTTTGTTCCCCCTACTTTTGAAGCTATATCACTTATATCGCATGGATTTGAAGCTGAACCTACTACATCGCATTGATTTGAAGCTAAATCTTGTGTGTCGCATGAATTTGAAGCAAACCATCTACATCGCATTTATTTGAAGCTTAATCATGTGTCTCGCACGGATTTGAAGCTAAACCTTCTACATCGCATTGATTTGAAGCTAAACCATTTGTTTCACATGCATTTGAAGCTACGCCTTCTACTACGCATTGATTTGAAGCTAAATAATTTGTTTCGCATGGAATTGAAGCTACCTCGTCTGTTCCTCCTGCTTATGAAGCTATATCACTTATATCGCATGGATTTGAAGCTGAGCCTACTACATCGCATTGATTTGAAGCTAAATCTTGTGTATCGCATGGATTTGAAACTAAACCTTCTACATCACATTGATTTGCTGCTAAATCATGAGTTTTGAATGGATTTGAAGCCAACTCGTACGTTTCGCCTGCATTTGATTCTACATCACTTATATCGCAAGTATTTGAAGCTAAATCATGTGTATCGCGTGGATGTTGAAGCTAACTCGTTTGATTAGTATGCATTTGAAGCTATATCACTTATACCCCAAGTGTTTGAAGCTAAATCATATGTTTCGCGTGGATTTGAAGCTAAACCTTCTACATCGCATTGATTTGCAGCTAAGTCATGTGTCTCGCATGGATTTGAAGCTAACTCGTTCGTTTCGCCACCATTTGAAACTATGTCACTTATATCGCAAGTATTTGAAGCTAAATCATGTGTTTCGTTTGGATTTGAAGCTAAACCTTCTACATCGCATTGATTTGAAGCTAAACCATTTGTATCACATGGATTTGAAGGTAAACCTTCTACATCGCATTGATTTGAAGCTAAATCATTTGTTTCGCATGGATTTGAATCTAAGCCTTGTCCTTCGATTTGATTTGAAGCTAAATCAAGTGTTTCGTATGGAATTGAAGCTACCTCATTTGTTCCTCCTGCTTATGAAGCTATATCACTTATATCGCATGGATTTGAAGCTGAGCCTACTACATCGTATTGATTTGAAGCTAAATCTTGTGTATCGCATGGATTTGAAACTAAACCTTCTACATCACATTGATTTGCTGCTAAATCATGAGTTTTGAATGGATTTGAAGCTAACTCGTTCGTTTCGCCTGCAGTTGATTCTACATCACTTATATCGCAAGTATTTGAATCTAAATCATGTGTTTCGTTTGGATTTGAAGCTAAATCTTCTACATCGCATTGATTTGAAGCTAAACCATTTGTATCACATGGATTTGAAGGTAAACCTTCTACATCGCATTGATTTGAAGCTAAATCATTTGTTTCGCATGGATTTGAATCTCAGCCTTGTCCTTCGAATTGATTTGAAGCTAGATCATGTGTTTCGTATGGATTTGAAGCTAAACCTTAACATCGCATGGATTTGAAGCTGAACCTACTACATCGCATTGATTTGAAGCTAAATCTTGTGTGTCGCATGAACTTGAAGCAAACCATCTACATCGCATTTATTTGAAGCTTAATCATGTGTATCGCATGGATTTGAAGCTAAGCCTTATACATCACATTGATTTGAAGCTAAATCATGTGTATCGCTTGGATTTTGAAGCTAACTCGTTCGATTAGTCTGCATTTGAAGCTATATCACTTATACCCCAAGTGTTTGAAGCTATATCATATGTTTCGCGTGGATTTGAAGCTAAACCTTCTACATCGCATTGAGTTGAAGCTAAGTCATGTGTCTCGCATGGATTTGAAGCTAACTCGTTCGTTTCGCCTCCATTTGAAACTATGTCACTTATATCGCAAGTATTTGAAGCTAAATCATATGTTCCGCATGGATTTGAAGCTGAACCTACTACATCGCATTGATTTGAAGCTAAATCTTGTGTATCGCATGGATTTGAAGCTAAACCTTCTACATCGCATTGATTTGAAGCTAAATCATTTGTTTCGCATGGATTTGAATCTTAGCCTTGTCCTTCGAATTGAATTTAAGCTAAATCAAGTGTTTCGTATGGATTTGAAGCTAAACTTTCTACATCGCATTGATTTGAAGCTAAATCTTCTAAATTCTATTGATTTGAAGCTAAACCTTCTACCTCTTATTGTTTTGAAGCTAAACCTTCTACATCGCAATGATTTGCAGCTAAATCTAGTGTATCGCGTAGATTTGAAGCTAAACCTTCTATATCGCATTGATTTGCAGCTAAATCATGTGTATCGCACGGATTTGAAGCTAAACCTTCTACATCGCATTGATTTGAAGCTAAACCATTTGTTTCACATGGATTTGAAGCTACGCCTTCTACTACGCATTGATTTGAAGCTAAATCATTTGTTTCGCATGGAATTGAAGCTATCTCGTTTGTTCCTCCTGCTTATGAAGCTATATCACTTATATCGCATGGATTTGAAGCTGAGCCAACTACATCGTATTGATTTGAAGCTAAATCTTGTGTATCGCATGGATTTGAAACTAATCCTTCTACATCACATTGATTTGCTGCTAAATCATGAGTTTTGAATGGATTTGAAGCTAACTCGTTCGTTTCGCCTGCAGTTGATTCTACATCACTTATATCGCTAGTATTTGATGCTAAATCATGTGTATCGCGTGGATTTTGAAGCTAACTCGTTTGATTAGTCTTCATTTGAAGCTATATCACTTACACCCCAAGTGTTTGAAGCTATATCATTTGTTTCGCATGGATTTGAAGCTAAACCTTCTTCATCGCATTGATTTGCAGTTAAATCATGTGTTTCGCATGGATTTGAAGCTAACTCGTTCGTTGCGCATGCAGTTCAATCTAAATAACGTATAACACAAGTATTTGAAGCTAAACCATTTGATTCGCATGGATTTGAAGCTAAGCCTTCTACTTCGCATTAATTGGAAGTTAAGTCACGTGTTTTGCATGGATTTGAAGCTAAACCTTCTACTTCGCATTGATTTCAAGCTAAGTCATGTGTATCGCATGGATTTGAAGCTAAGCCTTCTACATCACATTGATTTGAAGCTAAATCATGTGTATCGCTTGGATTTTGAAGCTAACTCGTTTGATTAGTCTGCATTTGAAGCTATATCACTTATACCCCAAGTGTTTGAAGCTATATCATATGTTTCGCGTGGATTTGAAGCTAAACCTTCTACAACGCATTGATTTGAAGCTAAGTCATGTGTCTCACATGGATTTGAAGCTAACTCGTTCGTTTCGCCTCCATTTGAAACTATGTCACTTATATCGCAAGTATTTGAAGCTAAATCATATGTGCCGCATGGATTTGAAGCTGAACCTACTACATCGCATTGATTTGAAGCTAAATCTTGTGTATCGCATGGATTTAAAGCTAAAGCTTCTACATCGCATTGATTTGAAGCTAAATCTTTTGTTTCGCATGGATTTGAATCTAAGCCTTGTCCTTCGAATTGACTTGAAGCTTAATCAAGTGTTTCGTATGGATTTGAAGCTAAACTTTCTACATCGCATTGATTTGAAGCTAAATCTTCTACATTCTATTGATTTGAAGCTAAACCTTCTACCTCTTATTGTTTTGAAGCTAAACCTTCTACATCGCAATGATTTGCAGCTAAATCTAGTGTATCGCGTGGATTTGAAGCTAAACCTTCTATATCGCATTGATTTGCAGCTAAATCATGTGTATCGCACGGATTTGAAGCGAAACCTTCTACATTACATTGATTTGTAGCTAAATCGTGTGTTTTGCATGGATTTGAAGCTAACTCGTTCGTTTCGCCTCCATTTGAAACTATATCACTTATATCGCAAGTATTTGAAGCTGAGCCTAATACATCGCATTCATTTGAAGCTAAATCTTGTGTATCGCATGGATTTGAAACTAAACCTTCTACATCACATTGATTTGCTGCTAAATCATGAGTTTCGAATGGATTTGAAGCTAACTCGTTCGTTTCGCCTGCAGTTGAATCTACATTACTTATATCGCTAGTATTTGAAGTTAAATCATGTGTATCGCGAGGATTTTGAAGCTAACTCCTTTGATTAGTATTCATTTGAAGCTATATCACTTACACCCCAAGTGTTTGAAGTTAAATCATATGTTTCGCGTGGATTTGAAGCTAAACCTTCTACATCGCATTGATTTGCAGCTAAGTCATGTGTCTCGCATGGATTTGAAGCTAACTCGTTCGTTTCGCCACCATTTGAAACTATGTCACTTATATCGCAAGTATTTGAAGGTAAATCATATGTGCCGCATGGATTTGAAGCTGAACCTACTACATCGCATTGATTTGAAGCTAAATCTTGTGTATCGCATGGATTTGAAGCTAAACCTTCTACATCGCATTGATTTGAAGCTAAATC
The DNA here is from genome assembly GCF_051020955.1 of Megalopta genalis. Classification (NCBI taxonomy): domain Eukaryota; kingdom Metazoa; phylum Arthropoda; class Insecta; order Hymenoptera; family Halictidae; genus Megalopta; species Megalopta genalis. The sequence goes on from NW_027476485.1 coordinate 101,848, forward strand.
ATTTGTTTCGCATGGATTTGAATCTAAGCCTTGTCCTTCGAATTGATTTGAAGCTAAATCAAGTGTTTCGTATGGATTTGAAGCTAAACTTTCTACATCGCATTTGTTTTGAAGCTAAATCTTCTACATTCTATTGATTTGAAGCTAAACCTTCTACCTCTTATTGTTTTGAAGCTAAACCTTCTACATCGCAATGATTTGCAGCTAAATCTAGTGTATCGCGTGGATTTGAAGCTAAACCTTCTATATCGCATTGATTTGCAGCTAAATCATGTGTATCGCACGGATTTGAAGCTAAATCTTCTACATCGCATTGATTTGAAGCTAAATCATTTGTTTCGCATGGATTTGAATCTCAGCCTTGTCCTTCGAATTGATTTGAAGCTAGATCATGTGTTTCGTATGGATTTGAAGCTAAACCTTAACATCGCATTGATTTGAAGCTAAACCTTCTACATTCTATTGATTTGAAGCTAAACCTTCTACCTCTTATTGTTTTGAAGCTAAACCTTCTACATCGCAATGATTTGCAGCTAAATCATGTGTTTCGCATTGATTTGAAGCTAACTCGTTCGTTGCGCATGCAGTTAAATCTAAATAACGTATATCACAAGTATTTGAAGCTAAACCATTTGATTCGCATGGATTTGAAGCTAAGCCTTCTACTTCGAATTTATTGTAAGTTAAATCACGTGTTTTGCATGGATTTGAAGCTAAACCTTCTACATCGCATTGATTTGAAGCTTAATCATGTGTATCACATGGATTGGAAGCTAAGCCATCTACATCACATTGATTTGAAGCTAAATCATGTGTATCGCTTGGATTTTGATGCTAACTCGTTTGATTAGTCTGCATTTGAAGCTATATCACTTATACCCCAAGTGTTTGAAGCTATATCATATGTTTCGCGTGGATTTGAAGCTAAACCTTCTACATCGCATTGAGTTGAAGCTAAGTCATGTGTCTCGCATGGATTTGAAGCTAACTCGTTCGTTTCGCCTCCATTTGAAACTATGTCACTTATATCGCAAGTATTTGAAGCTAAATCATATGTGCCGCATGGATTTGAAGCTGAACCTACTACACCGCATTGATTTGAAGCTAAATCTTGTGTATCGCATGGATTTGAAGCTAAACTTCTACATCGCATTGATTTGAAGCTAAATCATTTGTTTCGCATGGATTTGAATCTAAGCCTTGTCCTTCGAATTGATTTGAAGCTAAATCAAGTGTTACGTATGGATTTGAAGCTAAACTTTCTACATCGCATTGATTTGAAGCTAAATCTTCTACATTCTATTGATTTGAAGCTAAACCTTCTACCTCTTATTGTTTTGAAGCTAAACCTTCTACATCGCAATGATTTGCAGCTAAATCTAGTGTATCGCGTGGATTTGAAGCTAAACCTTCTATATTGCATTGATTTGCAGCTAAATCATGTGTATCGCACGGATTTGAAGCTAAACCTTCTACATCGCTTTGATTTGAAGCTAAACCATTTGTTTCACATGGATTTGAAGCTACGCCTTCTACTACGCATTGATTTGAAGCTAAATCATTTGTTTCGCATGGAATTGAAGCTACCCCGTTTGTTCCTCCTGGTTATGAAGCTATATCACTTATATGGCATGGATTTGAAGCTGAGCCTACTACATCGTATTGATTTGAAGCAAACCATCTACATCGCATTTATTTGAAGCTTAATCATGTGTATCACATGGATTTGAAGCTAAGCCTTCTACATCACATTGATTTGAAGCTAAATCATGTGTATCGCTTGGATTTTGATGCTAACTCGTTTGATTAGTCTGCATTTGAAGCTATATCACTTATACCCCAAGTGTTTGAAGCTATATCATATGTTTCGCGTGGATTTGAAGCTAAACCTTCTACATCGCATTGAGTTGAAGCTAAGTCATGTGTCTCGCATGGATTTGAAGCTAACTCGTTCGTTTCGCCTCCATTTGAAACTATGTCACTTATATCGCAAGTATTTGAAGCTAAATCATATGTGCCGCATGGATTTGAAGCTGAACCTACTACATCGCATTGATTTGAAGCTAAATCTTGTGTATCGCATGGATTTGAAGCTAAACCTTCTACATCGCATTGATTTGAAGCTAAATCATTTGTTTCGCATGGATTTGAATCTAAGCCTTGTCCTTCGATTTGATTTGAAGCTAAATCAAGTGTTTCGTATGGAATTGAAGCTACCTCGTTTGTTCCTCCTGCTTATGAAGCTATATCACTTATATCGCATGGATTTGAAGCTGAGCCTACTACATCGTATTGATTTGAAGCTAAATCTTCTACATTCTATTGATTTGAAGCTAAACCTTCTACCTCTTATTGTTTTGAAGCTAAACCTTCTACATCGCAATGATTTGCAGCTAAATCTAGTGTATCGCGTGGATTTGAAGCTAAACCTTCTATATTGCATTGATTTGCAGCTAAATCATGTGTATCGCACGGATTTGAAGCTAAACCTTCTACATCGCTTTGATTTGAAGCTAAACCATTTGTTTCACATGGATTTGAAGCTACGCCTTCTACTACGCATTGATTTGAAGCTAAATCATTTGTTTCGCATGGAATTGAAGCTACCCCGTTTGTTCCTCCTGGTTATGAAGCTATATCACTTATATGGCATGGATTTGAAGCTGAGCCTACTACATCGTATTGATTTGAAGCTAAATCTTGTGTATCGCATGGATTTGAAGCAAACCATCTACATCGCATTTATTTGAAGCTTAATCATGTGTATCACATGGATTTGAAGCTAAGCCTTCTACATCACATTGATTTGAAGCTAAATCATGTGTATCGCTTGGATTTTGATGCTAACTCGTTTGATTAGTCTGCATTTGAAGCTATATCACTTATAACCCAAGTGTTTGAAGCTATATCATATGTTTCGCGTGGATTTGAAGCTAAACCTTCTACATCGCATTGAGTTGAAGCTAAGTCATGTGTCTCGCATGGATTTGAAGCTAACTCGTTCGTTTCGCCTCCATTTGAAACTATGTCACTTATATCGCAAGTATTTGAAGCTAAATCATATGTGCCGCATGGATTTGAAGCTGAACCTACTACATCGCATTGATTTGAAGCTAAATCTTGTGTATCGCATGGATTTGAAGCTAAACCTTCTACATCGCATTGATTTGAAGCTAAATCATTTGTTTCGCATGGATTTGAATCTAAGCCATGTCCTTCGATTTGATTTGAAGCTAAATCAAGTGTTTCGTATGGAATTGAAGCTACCTCGTTTGTTCCTCCTGCTTATGAAGCTATATCACTTATATCGCATGGATTTGAAGCTGAGCCTACTACATCGTATTGATTTGAAGCTAAATCTTGTGTATCGCATGGATTTGAAACTAAACCTTCTACATCACATTGATTTGCTGCTAAATCATGAGTTTTGAATGGATTTGAAGCTAACTCGTTCGTTTCGCCTGCAGTTGATTCTACATGACTTATATCGCAAGTATTTGAAGCTAAATCATGTGTATCGCGTGGATTTTGAAGCTAACTCGTTTGATTAGTCTTCATTTGAAGCTATATCACTTACACCCCAAGTGTTTGAAGCTATATCATTTGTTTCGCATGGATTTGAAGCTAAACCTTCTTCATCGCATTGATTTGCAGCTAAATCATGTGTTTCGCATGGATTTGAAGCTAACTCGTTCGTTGCGCATGCAGTTCAATCTAAATAACGTATATCACAAGTATTTGAAGCTAAACCATTTGATTCGCTTGGATTTGAAGCTAAGCCTTCTACTTCGCATTAATAGGAAGTTAAATCACGTGTTTTGCATGGATTTGAATCTAAACCTTCTACATCGCATTGATTTGAAGCTAAATCATGTCTTTCACAAGTATTTGAAGATGAACCATCTGAATCGCATTGATTTGAACGCGAGCCTTCTACTTCGCACTGATTTGCAGCTAAATAATGTGATTCGCATGGATTTGAAGCTACGCCTTCTACTTCGCATTGATTTGAAGCTAAATCATTTGTTTCGCAAGGAATTGAAGCTACCTCGTTTGTTCCTCCTGCTTTTGAAGCTATATCACTTATATCGCATGGATTTGAAGCTGAACCTACTACATCACATTGATTTGAAGCTAAATCTTGTGTATCGCATGGATTTGAAGCAAACCATCTACATCGCATTGATTTGAAGCTTAATCATGTGTTTCGTATGGATTTGATGGTAACTCGTTTGTTTCGCATGCAGTTGTAGCTAAATAATGTATATCACAAGTATTTGTAGCTAAACCATTTGTTTCGCATGGATTTGAAGCTAAACCTTCTACATCGCATTGATTTGCAGCTAAATCATGTGTTTCGCATGGATTTGAAGCTAACTCGTTCGTTTCGCCTCCATTTGAAACTATATCACTTATATCGCAAGTATTTGAAGCTAAATCATATGTGCCGCATGGATTTGAAGCTGATCCTACTACATCGCATTAATTTGAAGCTAAATCTTGTGTATCGCACGGATTTGAAGCTAAACCTTCTACATCGCATTGATTTGATGATAAACCATTTGTTTCACATGGATTTGAAGCTACGCCTTCTACTACGCATTGATTTGAAGCTAAATCATTTGTTTCGCATGGAATTGAAGCTACCTCGTTTGTTCCTCCTGCTTTTGAAGCTAAGTCATGTGTCTCGCATGGAATTGAAGCTAACTCGTTTGTTTCGCCTCCATTTGAAACTATGTCACTTATATCGCAAGTATTTGAAGCTAAATCATATGTGCCGCATGGATTTGAAGCTGAACCTACTACATCGCATTGATTTGAAGCTAAATCTTGTGTATCGCATGGATTTGAAGCTAAACCTTCTACATCGCATTGATTTGAAGCTAAATCATTTGTTTCGCATGGATTTGAATCTAAGCCTTGTCCTTCGAATTGATTTGAAGCTAAATCAAGTGTTTCGTATGGATTTGAAGCTAAACCTTCTACATCGCATTGATTTGAAGCTAAATCTTCTACATTCTATTGATTTGAAGCTAAACCTTCTACCTCTTATTGTTTTGAAGCTAAACCTTTTACATCGCAATGATTTGCAGCTAAATCATGTGTTTCGCATGGATTTGAAGCTAACTCGTTCGTTTCGCCTGCAGTTGAATCTACATTACTTATATCGCTAGTATTTGAAGCTAAATCATGTGTATCGCGTGGATTTTGAAGCTAACTCGTTTGATTAGTCTTCATTTGAAGCTATATCACTTACACCCCAAGTGTTTGAAGCTATATCATTTGTTTCGCATGGATTTGAAGCTAAACCTTCTTCATCGCATTGATTTGCAGCTAAATCATGTGTTTCGCATGGATTTGAAGCTAACTCGTTCGTTTCGCCTCCATTTGAAACTATATCACTTATATCGCAAGTATTTGAAGCTAAATCATATGTGCCGCATGGATTTGAAGCTGATCCTACTACATCGCATTGATTTGAAGCTAAATCTTGTGTATCGCACGGATTTGAAGCTAAACCTTCTACATCGCATTGATTTGATGATAAACCATTTGTTTCACATGGATTTGAAGCTACGCCTTCTACTACGCATTGATTTGAAGCTAAATCATTTGTTTCGCATGGAATTGAAGCTACCTCGTTTGTTCCTCCTGCTTTTGAAGCTAAGTCATGTGTCTCGCGTGGATTTGAAGCTAACTCGTTTGTTTCGCCTCCATTTGAAACTATGTCACTTATATCGCAAGTATTTGAAGCTAAATCATATGTGCCGCATGGATTTGAAGCTGAACCTACTACATCGCATGGATTTGAAGCTAAACCTTCTACATCGCATTGATTTGAAGCTAAATCATTTGTTTCGCATGGATTTGAATCTAAGCCTTGTCCTTCGAATTGATTTGAAGCTAAATCAAGTGTTTCGTATGGATTTGAAGCTAAACCTTCTACATCGCATTGATTTGAAGCTAAATCTTCTACATTCTATTGATTTGAAGCTAAACCTTCTACCTCTTATTGTTTTGAAGCTAAACCTTTTACATCGCAATGATTTGCAGCTAAATCATGTGTTTCGCATGGATTTGAAGCTAAACCTTCTACATCGCATTGATTTGCAGCTGAATCATGTGTTTCGCATAGATTTGAAGCTAAACCTTCTACATCGCATTGATTTGAAGCTAAATCATGTGTTTTGCATGGATTTGAAGCTAACTCGTTAGTTTCGCATGCAGTTGTATCTAAATAATTTATATCACAAGTATTTGTAGCTAAACCATTTGTTTCGCATGGATTTGAAGCTACCTCGTTTGTTCCCCCTACTTTTGAAGCTATATCAGTTATATCGCATGGATTTGTAGCTGAACCTACTACATCGCATTGATTTGCAGCTAAATCATGTGTATCGCACGGATTTGAAGCTAAACCTTCTACATCGCATTGATTTGAAGCTAAACCATTTGTTTCACATGGATTTGAAGCTACGCCTTCTACTACGCATTGATTTGAAGCTAAATCATTTGTTTCGCATGGAATTGAAGCTATCTCGTTTGTTCCTCCTGCTTATGAAGCTATATCACTTATATCGCATGGATTTGAAGCTGAGCCAACTACATCGTATTGATTTGAAGCTAAATCTTGTGTATCGCATGGATTTGAAACTAATCCTTCTACATCACATTGATTTGCTGCTAAATCATGAGTTTTGAATGGATTTGAAGCTAACTCGTTCGTTTCGCCTGCAGTTGATTCTACATCACTTATATCGCTAGTATTTGAAGCTAAATCATGTGTATCGCGTGGATTTTGAAGCTAACTCGTTTGATTAGTCTTCATTTGAAGCTATATCACTTACACCCCAAGTGTTTGAAGCTATATCATTTGTTTCGCATGGATTTGAAGCTAAACCTTCTTCATCGCATTGATTTCCAGCTAAATCATGTGTTTCGCATGGATTTGAAGCTAACTCGTTCGTTGCGCATGCAGTTCAATCTAAATAACGTATATCACAAGTATTTGAAGCTAAACCATTTGATTCGCTTGGATTTGAAGCTAAGCCTTCTACTTCGCATTAATAGGAAGTTAAATCACGTGTTTTGCATGGATTTGAATCTAAACCTTCTACATCGCATTGATTTGAAGCTAAATCATGTCTTTCACAAGTATTTGAAGATGAACCATCTGAATCGCATTGATTTGAACGCGAGCCTTCTACTTCGCACTGATTTGCAGCTAAATAATGTGATTCGCATGGATTTGAAGCTACGCCTTCTACTTCGCATTGATTTGAAGCTAAATCATTTGTTTCGCAAGGAATTGAAGCTACCTCGTTTGTTCCTCCTGCTTTTGAAGCTATATCACTTATATCGCATGGATTTGAAGCTGAACCTACTACATCACATTGATTTGAAGCTAAATCTTGTGTATCGCATGGATTTGAAGCAAACCATCTACATCGCATTGATTTGAAGCTTAATCATGTGTTTCGTATGGATTTGATGGTAACTCGTTTGTTTCGCATGCAGTTGTAGCTAAATAATGTATATCACAAGTATTTGTAGCTAAACCATTTGTTTCGCATGGATTTGAAGCTAAACCTTCTACATCGCATTGATTTGCAGCTAAATCATGTGTTTCGCATGGATTTGAAGCTAACTCGTTCGTTTCGCCTCCATTTGAAACTATATCACTTATATCGCAAGTATTTGAAGCTAAATCATATGTGCCGCATGGATTTGAAGCTGATCCTACTACATCGCATTAATTTGAAGCTAAATCTTGTGTATCGCACGGATTTGAAGCTAAACCTTCTACATCGCATTGATTTGATGATAAACCATTTGTTTCACATGGATTTGAAGCTACGCCTTCTACTACGCATTGATTTGAAGCTAAATCATTTGTTTCGCATGGAATTGAAGCTACCTCGTTTGTTCCTCCTGCTTTTGAAGCTAAGTCATGTGTCTCGCATGGAATTGAAGCTAACTCGTTTGTTTCGCCTCCATTTGAAACTATGTCACTTATATCGCAAGTATTTGAAGCTAAATCATATGTGCCGCATGGATTTGAAGCTGAACCTACTACATCGCATTGATTTGAAGCTAAATCTTGTGTATCGCATGGATTTGAAGCTAAACCTTCTACATCGCATTGATTTGAAGCTAAATCATTTGTTTCGCATTGATTTGAAGCTAAATCAAGTGTTTCGTATGGATTTGAAGCTAAACCTTCTACATCGCATTGATTTGAAGCTAAATCTTCTACATTCTATTGATTTGAAGCTAAACCTTCTACCTCTTATTGTTTTGAAGCTAAACCTTTTACATCGCAATGATTTGCAGCTAAATCATGTGTTTCGCATGGATTTGAAGCTAAACCTTCTACATCGCATTGATTTGCAGCTGAATCATGTGTTTCGCATAGATTTGAAGCTAAACCTTCTACATCGCATTGATTTGAAGCTAAATCATGTGTTTTGCATGGATTTGAAGCTAACTCGTTAGTTTCGCATGCAGTTGTATCTAAATAATTTATATCACAAGTATTTGTAGCTAAACCATTTGTTTCGCATGGATTTGAAGCTACCTCGTTTGTTCCCCCTACTTTTGAAGCTATATCAGTTATATCGCATGGATTTGTAGCTGAACCTACTACATCGCATTGATTTGCAGCTAAATCATGTGTATCGCACGGATTTGAAGCTAAACCTTCTACATCGCATTGATTTGAAGCTAAACCATTTGTTTCACATGGATTTGAAGCTACGCCTTCTACTACGCATTGATTTGAAGCTAAATCATTTGTTTCGCATGGAATTGAAGCTATCTCGTTTGTTCCTCCTGCTTATGAAGCTATATCACTTATATCGCATGGATTTGAAGCTGAGCCAACTACATCGTATTGATTTGAAGCTAAATCTTGTGTATCGCATGGATTTGAAACTAATCCTTCTACATCACATTGATTTGCTGCTAAATCATGAGTTTTGAATGGATTTGAAGCTAACTCGTTCGTTTCGCCTGCAGTTGATTCTACATCACTTATATCGCTAGTATTTGATGCTAAATCATGTGTATCGCGTGGATTTTGAAGCTAACTCGTTTGATTAGTCTTCATTTGAAGCTATATCACTTACACCCCAAGTGTTTGAAGCTATATCATTTGTTTCGCATGGATTTGAAGCTAAACCTTCTTCATCGCATTGATTTGCAGTTAAATCATGTGTTTCGCATGGATTTGAAGCCAACTCGTTCGTTGCGCATGCAGTTCAATCTTAATAACGTATATCACAAGTATTTGAAGCTAAACCATTTGATTCGCATGGATTTGAAGCTAAGCCTTCTACTTCGCATTAATTGGAAGTTAAGTCACGTGTTTTGCATGGATTTGAAGCTAAACCTTCTACTTCGCATTGATTTCAAGCTAAGTCATGTGTCTCGCATGGATTTGAAGCTAACTTGTTCGTTTCGCCTCCATTTGAAACTATGTCACTTATATCGCAAGTATTGAAGCCAAATCATATGTGCCGCATGGATTTGAAGCTAAACCTTCTACATCGCAATGATTTGCAGCTAAATCATGTGTTTCGCATTGACTTGAAGCTAACTCGTTCGTTGCGCATGCAGTTAAATCTAAATAACGTATATCACAAGTATTTGAAGCTAAACCATTTGATTCGCATGGATTTGAAGCTAAGCCTTCTACTTCGAATTTATTGTAAGTTAAATCACGTGTTTTGCATGGATTTGAAGCTAAACCTTCTACATCGCATTGATTTGAAAATAAAGCGTGTGTTTCGCATAGATTTGAAGCTAACTCGTTAGTTTCGCATGCAGTTGTAGCTAAATAATTTATATCACAAGTATTTGTAGCTAAACCATTTGTTTCGCATGGATTTGAAGCTACCTCGTTTGTTTCCCCTACTTTTGAAGCTATATCACTTATATCGCATGGATTTGAAGCTGAACCTACTACATCGCATTGATTTGAAGCTAAATCTTGTGTGTCGCATGAATTTGAAGCAAACCATCTACATCGCATTTATTTGAAGCTTAATCATGTGTATCACATGGATTGGAAGCTAAGCCATCTACATCACATTGATTTGAAGCTAAATCATGTGTATCGCTTGGATTTTGATGCTAACTCGTTTGATTAGTCTGCATTTGAAGCTATATCACTTATACCCCAAGTGTTTGAAGCTATATCATATGTTTCGCGTGGATTTGAAGCTAAACCTTCTACATCGCATTGAGTTGAAGCTAAGTCATGTGTCTCGCATGGATTTGAAGCTAACTCGTTCGTTTCGCCTCCATTTGAAACTATGTCACTTATATCGCAAGTATTTGAAGCTAAATCATATGTGCCGCATGGATTTGAAGCTGAACCTACTACATCGCATTGATTTGAAGCTAAATCTTGTGTATCGCATGGATTTGAAGCTAAACCTTCTACATCGCATTGATTTGAAGCTAAATCATTTGTTTCGCATGGATTTGAATCTAAGCCTTGTCCTTCGAATTGATTTGAAGCTAAATCAAGTGTTACGTATGGATTTGAAGCTAAACTTTCTACATCGCATTGATTTGAAGCTAAATCTTCTACATTCTATTGATTTGAAGCTAAACCTTCTACCTCTTATTGTTTTGAAGCTAAACCTTCTACATCGCAATGATTTGCAGCTAAATCTAGTGTATCGCGTGGATTTGAAGCTAAACCTTCTATATTGCATTGATTTGCAGCTAAATCATGTGTATCGCACGGATTTGAAGCTAAACCTTCTACATCGCTTTGATTTGAAGCTAAACCATTTGTTTCACATGGATTTGAAGCTACGCCTTCTACTACGCATTGATTTGAAGCTAAATCATTTGTTTCGCATGGAATTGAAGCTACCCCGTTTGTTCCTCCTGGTTATGAAGCTATATCACTTATATGGCATGGATTTGAAGCTGAGCCTACTACATCGTATTGATTTGAAGCTAAATCTTGTGTATCGCATGGATTTGAAGCAAACCATCTACATCGCATTTATTTGAAGCTTAATCATGTGTATCACATGGATTTGAAGCTAAGCCTTCTACATCACATTGATTTGAAGCTAAATCATGTGTGTCGCTTGGATTTTGATGCTAACTCGTTTGATTAGTCTGCATTTGAAGCTATATCACTTATACCCCAAGTGTTTGAAGCTATATCATATGTGTCGCGTGGATTTGAAGCTAAACCTTCTACATCGCATTGAGTTGAAGCTAAGTCATGTGTCTCGCATGGATTTGAAGCTAACTCGTTCGTTTCGCCTCCATTTGAAACTATGTCACTTATATCGCAAGTATTTGAAGCTAAATCATATGTGCCGCATGGATTTGAAGCTGAACCTACTACATCGCATTGATTTGAAGCTAAATCTTGTGTATCGCATGGATTTGAAGCTAAACCTTCTACATCGCATTGATTTGAAGCTAAATCATTTGTTTCGCATGGATTTGAATCTAAGCCTTGTCCTTCGATTTGATTTGAAGCTAAATCAAGTGTTTCGTATGGAATTGAAGCTACCTCGTTTGTTCCTCCTGCTTATGAAGCTATATCACTTATATCGCATGGATTTGAAGCTGAGCCTACTACATCGTATTGATTTGAAGCTAAATCTTCTACATTCTATTGATTTGAAGCTAAACCTTCTACCTCTTATTGTTTTGAAGCTAAACCTTCTACATCGCAATGATTTGCAGCTAAATCTAGTGTATCGCGTGGATTTGAAGCTAAACCTTCTATATTGCATTGATCTGCAGCTAAATCATGTGTATCGCACGGATTTGAAGCTAAACCTTCTACATCGCTTTGATTTGAAGCTAAACCATTTGTTTCACATGGATTTGAAGCTACGCCTTCTACTACGCATTGATTTGAAGCTAAATCATTTGTTTCGCATGGAATTGAAGCTACCCCGTTTGTTCCTCCTGGTTATGAAGCTATATCACTTATATGGCATGGATTTGAAGCTGAGCCTACTACATCGTATTGATTTGAAGCTAAATCTTGTGTATCGCATGGATTTGAAGCAAACCATCTACATCGCATTTATTTGAAGCTTAAACATGTGTATCACATGGATTTGAAGCTAAGCCTTCTACATCACATTGATTTGAAGCTAAATCATGTGTATCGCTTGGATTTTGATGCTAACTCGTTTGATTAGTCTGCATTTGAAGCTATATCACTTATACCCCAAGTGTTTGAAGCTATATCATATGTTTCACGTGGATTTGAAGCTAAACCTTCTACATCGCATTGAGTTGAAGCTAAGTCATGTGTCTCGCATGGATTTGAAGCTAACTCGTTCGTTTCGCCTGCAGTTGAATCTACATTACTTATATCGCTAGTATTTGAAGCTAAATCATTTGTATCGCGAGGATTTTGAAGCTAACTCCTTTGGTTGGTCTTCATTTGAAGCTATATCACTTACACCCCAAGTGTTTGAAGCTATATCATTTGTTTCGCATGGATTTGAAGCTAAACCTTCTTCATCGTATTGATTTGAAGATAATTCGAGTGTTTCGCATAGATTTGAAGCTAACTCGTTAGTTTTGCATGCAGTTGTAGCTAAATAATTTATATCACAAGTATTTGTAGCTAAACCATTTGTTTCGCATGGATTTGAAGCTACCTCGTTTGTTCCCCCTACTTTTGAAGCTATATCACTTATATCGCATGGATTTGAAGCTGAACCTACTACATCGCATTGATTTGAAGCTAAATCTTGTGTGTCGCATGAATTTGAAGCAAACCATCTACATCGCATTGATTTGAAGCTTAATCATGTGTATCGCATGGATTTGAAGCTAAGCATTCTACATCACATTGATTTGAAGCTAAATCATGTGTATCGCTTGGATTTTGAAGCTAACTCGATCGTTTCGCCACCAATTGAAACTATGTCACATATATCGCAAGTATTTGAAGCTAAATCATATGTGCCGCATGGATTTGAAGCTGAACCTACTACATCGCATTGATTTGAAGCTAAATCTTGTGTATCGCATGGATTTGAAACTAAACCTTCTACATCACATTGATTTGCTGCTAAATCATGAGTTTCGAATGGATTTGAAGCTAACTCGTTCGTTTCGCATGCAGTTGAATCTACATTACTTATATCGCTAGTATTTGAAGCTAAATCATGTGTATCGCGAGGATTTTTAAGCTAACTCCTTTGATTAGTCTTCATTTGAAGCTATATCACTTACACCCCAAGTGTTTCAAGCTATATCAGTTGTTTCGCATTGATTTGCAGCTAAATCATGTGTTTCGCATGGATTTGAAGCTAACTCGTTCGTTGCGCATGCAGTTCAATCTAAATAACGTATATCACAAGTATTTGAAGCTAAACCATTTGATTCGTATGAATTTGAAGCTAAGCTTTCTACATCGCATTGATTTGAAGATAAATCTAGTGTATCGCATGGATTTGAAGCTAAACCTTCTACATCGCATTGATTTGAAGCTAAACCATTTGTTTCACATGGATTTGAAGTTACGCCTTCTACTACGCATTGATTTGAAGCTAAGTCATGTGTCTCGCATGGATTTGAAGCTAACTCGTTTGTTTCGCCTGCATTTGAAACTATGTCACTTATATCGCAAGTATATGAAGCTAAATCATATGTGCCGCATGGATTTGAAGCTGAACCTACTACATCGCATTGATTTGAAGCTAAATCTTGTTTATCGCATGGATTTGAAGCTAAACCTTCTACATCGCATTGATTTGAAGCTAAATCATTTGTTTCGCATGGATTTGAATCTAAGCCTAGTCCTTTGAATTAATTTGAAACTAAATCAAGTGTTTCGTATGGATTTGAAGCTAAACCTTCTACATCACATTGATTTGAAGCTAAATCTTCTACATTCTATTGATTTGAAGCTAAACCTTCTACCTCTTATTGTTTTGAAGCTAAACCTTCTACATCGCAATGATTTGCATCTAAATCATGTGTTTCGCATGGATTTGAAGCTAACTCGTTCGTTTCGCCTGCAGTTGAATCTACATTACTTATATCGCTAGTATTTGAAGCTAAATCTTGTGTATCGCGTGGATTTTTAAGCTAACTCGTTTGATTAGACTTCATTTGAAGCTATATCACTTACACCCCAAGTGTTTGAAGCTATATCATTTGTTTCGCATGAATTTGAAGCTAAACCTTCTTCATCGCATTGATTTGTAGCTAAATCATGTGTTTCGCACGGATTTGAAGCTAAACCTTCTACATCGCATTGATTTGAAGATAAACCATTTGTTTCACATGGATTTGAAGCTACCCCTTCTACTACGCATTGATTTGAAGCTAAATCATTTGTTTCGCATGGAATTGAAGCTACCTCGTTTGTTCCTCCTGCTTTTTAATCTATATCACTTATATCGAATGGATTTGAAGCTGAGCCTACTACATCGCATTGATTTGAAGCTAAATCTTGTGTATCGCATGGATTTGAAACTAAACCTTCTACATCACATTGATTTGGTGCTAAATCATGAGTTTTGAATGGATTTGAAGCTAACTCGTTCGTTTCGCCTGCAGTTGATTCTACATCACTTATATCGCAAGTATTTGAAGCTAAATCATGTGTATCGCGTGGATTTTGAATCTAACTCGTTTGATTATTCTGCATTTGAAGCTATATCACTTATACCCCAAGCGTTTGAAGCTAAATCATATGTTTCGCGTGGATTTGAAGCTAAACCTTCTACATCGCATTGATTTGAAGCTAAGTCATGTGTCTCGCATGGATTTGAAGCTAACTCGTTCGTTTCGCCTCCATTTGAAACTATGTCACTTATATCGCAAGTATTTTAAGCTAAATAATATGTGCCGCATGGATTTGAAGCTGAACCTACTACATCGCATTGATTTGAAGCTACATCTTGTGTATCGCATGGATTTGAAGCTAAATCTTGTGTATCGCATGGATTTGAAGCTAAACCTTCTACATCGCATGGATTTGAAGCTAAACCTTCTACCTCTTATTGTTTTGAATCTAAACCTTCTACATCGCAATGATTTGCAGCTAAATCATGTGTTTCGCATGGATTTGAAGCTAACTCGTTCGTTTCGCCTGCAGTTGAATCTACATTACTTATATCGCTAGTATTTGAAGCTAAATCATGTGTATCGCGTGGATTTTGAAGCTAACTCGTTTGATTAGTCTTCATTTGAAGCTATATCACTTACACCCCAAGTGTTTGAAGCTATATCACGTGTTTTGCATGGATTTGAATCTAAACCTTCTACATCGCATTGATTTGAAGCTAAATCATGTGTTTCGCATGCAGTTGAAGCTAAATCATGTCTTTCACAAGTATTTGAAGATGAACCATTTGAATCGCATTGATTTGAACCCGAGCCTTCTACTTCGCACTGATTTGCAGCTAAATAATGTGATTCGCATGGATTTGTAGCTAAACCTTCTACATCGCATTGATTTGCAGCTGAATCATGTGTTTCGCATGGATTTGAAGCTAAACCTTCTACATCGCATTGATTTGAAGCTAAATCATGTGTTTTGCATGGATTTGAAGCTAACTCGTTCGTTTCGCCTCCATTTGAAACTATTTCACTTATATCGCAAGCATTTGAAGCTAAATCATATATGCCGCATGGATTTGAAGCTGAACCTACTACATCGCATTGATTTGAAGCTAAATCTTGTGTATCGCACGGATTTGAAGCTAAACCTTCTACATCGCATTGATTTGAAGATAAACCATTTGTTTCACATGGATTTGAAGCTACGCCTTCTACTACGCATTGATTTGAAGCTAAGTCATGTGTCTCGCATGGATTTGAAGCTAACTCGTTTGTTTCGCCTGCATTTGAAACTATGTCACTTATATCGCAAGTATATGAAGCTAAAACATATGTGCCGCATGGATTTGAAGCCGAACCTACTACATCGCATTGATTTGAAGCTAAATCTTGTGTATCGCATGGATTTGAAGCTAAACCTTCTACATCGCATTGATTTGAAGCTAAATCATTTGTTTCGCATGGATTTGAATCTAAGCCTAGTCCTTCGAATTAATTTGAAGCTAAATCAAGTGTTTCGTATGGATTTGAAGCTAAACCTTCTACATCGCATTGATTTGAAGCTAAATCTTCTACATTCTATTGATTTGAAGCTAAACCTTCTACCTCTTATTGTTTTGAAGCTAAACCTTCTACATCGCAATGATTTGCAGCTAAATCATGTGTTTCGCATGGATTTGAAGCTAACTCGTTCGTTTCGCCTGCAGTTGAATCTACATTACTTATATCGCTAGTATTTGAAGCTAACTCATGTGTATCGCGTGGATTTTGAAGCTAACTCGTTTGATTAGTCTTCATTTGAAGCTATATCACTTACACCCCAAGTGTTTGAAGCTATATCATTTGTTTCGCATGGATTTGAAGCTAAACCTTCTTCATCGCATTGATTTGTACCTAAATCATGTGTTTCGCACAGATTTGAAGCTAAACCTTCTACATCGCATTGATTTGAAATAAACCATTTGTTTCACATGGATTTGAAGCTACGACTTCTACTACGCATTGATTTGAAGCTAAATCATTTGTTTCGCATGGAATTGAAGCTACCTCGTTTGTTCCTCCTGCTTTTTAAGCTATATCACTTATATCGAATGGATTTGTAGCTGAGCCTACCACATCGCATTGATTTGAAGCTAAATCTTGTGTATCGCATGGATTTGAAACTAAACCTTCTACATCACATTGATTTGCTGCTAAATCATGTGTTTCGCATGGATTTGAAGCTAACTCGTTCGTTTCGCCTGCAGTTGAATCTACATTACTTATATCGCTAGTATTTGAAGCTAAATCATGTGTATCGCGTGGATTTTGAAGCTAACTCGTTTGATTAGTCTTCATTTGAAGCTATATCACTTACACCCCAAGTGTTTGAAGCTATATCATTTGTTTCGCATGGATTTGAAGCTAAACCTTCTTCATCGCATTGATTTGCAGCTAAATCATGTGTCTCGCATGGATTTGAAGCTAACTCGTTCGTTGCGCATGCAGTTCAATCTAAATAACGTATATCACAAGTATTTGAAGCTCAACCATTTGATTCGCATGGATTTGAAGCTAAGCCTTCTACTTCGCATTAATAGGAAGTTAAATCACGCGTTTTGCATGGATTTGAATCTAAACCTTCTACATCGCATTGATTTGAAGCTAAATCATGTGCTTCGCATGCAGTTGAAGCTAAATCATGTCTTTCACAAGTATTTGAAGATGAACCATTTGAATCGCATTGATTTGAACCCGAGCCTTCTACTTCGCACTGATTTGCAGCTAATTAATGTGATTCGCATGGATTTGAAGCTAAACCTTCTACATCGCATTGATTTGCAGCTGAATCATGTGTTTCGCATGGATTTGAAGCTAAACCTTCTACATCGCATTGATTTGAAGCTAAATCATGAGTTTTGAATGGATTTGAAGCTAACTCGTTCTTTTCGCCTCCATTTGAAACTATATCACTTATATCGCAAGCATTTGAAGCTAAATCATATATGCCGCATGGATTTGAAGCTGAACCTACTACATCGCATTGATTTGAAGCTAAATCTTATGTATTGCATGGATTTGAAGCTAATCCGTCTACATCGCATTGATTTGAAGATAAATCGTGTGTTTCGCATGGATTTGAAGCTAAGCAATGTATATCACAAGTATTTGTAGCTAAACCATTTGTTTCGCATGGATTTGAAGCTACGGCTTCTACTTCGCATTGATTTGAAGCTAAATCATTTGTTTCGCAAGGAATTGAAGCTACCTCGTTTGTTCCTCCTGCTTTTGAAGCTATATCACTTATATCGCATGGATTTGAAGCTGAACCTACTACATCGCATTGATTTGAAGCTAAATCTTGTGTATCGCATGGATTTGATGCTAAACCTTCTACATCGCATTGATTTGAAGCTAAATCATTTGTTTCGCATGGATTTGAATCTAAGCCTTGTCCTTCGAATTGATTTGAAGCTAAATAAATGTGTTTCGTATGGATTTGAAGCTAAACCTTAACATCGCCTTGATTTGAAGCTAAACCTTCTACATTCTATTGATTTGAAGCTAAACCTTCTACCTCTTATTGTTTTGAAGCTAAACCTTCTACATCGCAATGATTTGCAGCTAAATCATGTGTTTCGCATGGATTTGAAGCTAACTCGTTCGATTCGCCCGTATTTGAAGCTAGATCACTTACATCGCAAGTATTTGAAGCTAAATCATGTGTTTCGCATGATTTGAAGCTAAACCTTCTACATCGCATTGATTTGCAGCTGAATCATGTGTTTCGCATGGATTTGAAGCTAACTCGTTCGATTCGCCTCCATATGATACTATATCACTTATATCGCAAGTATTTGAAGCTAAATCATATGTCCCTGAACCTATGAAGCTGAACCTTCTACATCGCATTGATTTGAAGCTAAATCTTCTACATTCTATTGATTTGAAGCTAAACCTTCTACCTCTTATTGTTTTGAAGCTAAACCTTCTTCATCGCATTGATTTGCAGCTAAATCATGTGTCTCGCATGGATTTGAAGCTAACTCGTTCGTTGCGCATGCAGTTCAATCTAAATAACGTATATCACAAGTATTTGAAGCTCAACCATTTGATTCGCATGGATTTGAAGCTAAGCCTTCTACTTCGCATTAATAGGAAGTTAAATCACGCGTTTTGCATGGATTTGAATCTAAACCTTCTACATCGCATTGATTTGAAGCTAAATCATGTGCTTCGCATGCAGTTGAAGCTAAATCATGTCTTTCACAAGTATTTGAAGATGAACCATTTGAATCGCATTGATTTGAACCCGAGCCTTCTACTTCGCACTGATTTGCAGCTAATTAATGTGATTCGCATGGATTTGAAGCTAAACCTTCTACATCGCATTGATTTGCAGCTGAATCATGTGTTTCGCATGGATTTGAAGCTAAACCTTCTACATCGCATTGATTTGAAGCTAAATCATGAGTTTTGAATGGATTTGAAGCTAACTCGTTCTTTTCGCCTCCATTTGAAACTATATCACTTATATCGCAAGCATTTGAAGCTAAATCATATATGCCGCATGGATTTGAAGCTGAACCTACTACATCGCATTGATTTGAAGCTAAATCTTATGTATTGCATGGATTTGAAGCTAATCCGTCTACATCGCATTGATTTGAAGATAAATCGTGTGTTTCGCATGGATTTGAAGCTAAGCAATGTATATCACAAGTATTTGTAGCTAAACCATTTGTTTCGCATGGATTTGAAGCTACGGCTTCTACTTCGCATTGATTTGAAGCTAAATCATTTGTTTCGCAAGGAATTGAAGCTACCTCGTTTGTTCCTCCTGCTTTTGAAGCTATATCACTTATATCGCATGGATTTGAAGCTGAACCTACTACATCGCATTGATTTGAAGCTAAATCTTGTGTATCGCATGGATTTGATGCTAAACCTTCTACATCGCATTGATTTGAAGCTAAATCATTTGTTTCGCATGGATTTGAATCTAAGCCTTGTCCTTCGAATTGATTTGAAGCTAAATAAATGTGTTTCGTATGGATTTGAAGCTAAACCTTAACATCGCCTTGATTTGAAGCTAAACCTTCTACATTCTATTGATTTGAAGCTAAACCTTCTACCTCTTATTGTTTTGAAGCTAAACCTTCTACATCGCAATGATTTGCAGCTAAATCATGTGTTTCGCATGGATTTGAAGCTAACTCGTTCGATTCGCCCGTATTTGAAGCTAGATCACTTACATCGCAAGTATTTGAAGCTAAATCATGTGTTTCGCATGATTTGAAGCTAAACCTTCTACATCGCATTGATTTGCAGCTGAATCATGTGTTTCGCATGGATTTGAAGCTAACTCGTTCGATTCGCCTCCATATGATACTATATCACTTATATCGCAAGTATTTGAAGCTAAATCATATGTCCCTGAACCTATGAAGCTGAACCTTCTACATCGCATTGATTTGAAGCTAAATCTTCTACATTCTATTGATTTGAAGCTAAACCTTCTACCTCTTATTGTTTTGAAGCTAAACCTTATACATCGCAATGATTTGCAGCTAAATCATTCGTTTCGCCTGCAGTTGAATCTACATTACTTATATCGCTAGTATTTGAAGCTAAATCATGTGTATCGTGTGGATTTTGAAGCTAACTCGTTTGATTAGTCTTCATTTGAAGCTATATCACTTACACCCCAAGTGTTTGAAGCTATATCATTTGTTTCGCATGGATTTGAAGCTAACTCGTTCGATTCGCCTCCATTTGAAAGTATATCACTTATATCGCAAGTATTTGAAGCTAAATCATATGTCCCTGAACCTATGAAGCTGAACCTTCTACATCGCATTGATTTGAAGCTAAATCATGTGTTTCGCATGGATTTGAAACTAACTCGTACGTTTCGCCTGCAGTTGAATCTACATTACTTATATCGCTAGTATTTGAAGCTAAATCATGTGTATCGCGTGGATTTTGAAGCTAACTCGTTTGATTAGTCTTCATTTGAAGCTATATCACTTACACCCCAAGTGTTTGAAGCTATATCATTTGTTTCGCATGGATTTGAAGCTAAACCTTCTTCATCGCATTGATTTGCTGCTAAATCATATGTTTCGCATTGATTTGAAGCTAACTCGTTCGTTGCGCATGCAGTTAAATCTAAATAACGTATATCACCAGTATTTGAAGCTAAACCATTAGATTCGCGTGGATTTGAAGCTAAGCCTTCTACTTCGCATTAATTGGAAGTTAAATCACGTGTTTTGCATGGATTTGAATCTAAACCTTCTACAACGCATTGATTTGAAGCTAAATCATGTGTTTCGCATGCAGTTGAAGCTAAATCATGTCTTTCACAAGTATTTGAAGATGAACAATTTGAATCGCATGGATTTGAACCTGAGCCTTCTACTTCGCACTGATTTGCAGCTAAATAATGTGTTTCGCATGGATTTGAAGCTAAACCTTCTACATCCCATGGATTTGAAGCTAAATCATGTGTTTGGCATGGATTTCAAGCTAAACCTTCTGCATCGCATTGATTTGCAGCTGAGTCATGTGTTTTGCATGGATTTGAAGCTAACCCGTTCGTTGCGCCTGTATTTGAAGCTAGATCACTTATATCGCAAGTATTTGAAGCTAAATCATGTGTTCCGTTTGGATTTGAAGCTAAACCTTCTACATCGCATTGATTTGAATCTAAATCGTGTGTTTCGCATGGATTTGAAGCTAACTCGTTTCTTTCGCATTCAGTTGTAGCTGAATAATGTATATCACAAGTATTTGTAGCTAAACCATTTGTTTCGCATGGATTTGAAGCAACGCCTTCTACATCGCATTGATTTGAAGCTAAATCATTTGTTTCGCATGGATTTGAATCTAAGCCTTGTCCTTCGAATTGATTTGAAGCTAAATCATGTGTTTCGTATGGATTTGAAGCTAAACCTTAACATCGCCTTGATTTGAAGCTAAACCTTCTACATTCTATTGATTTGAAGCTAAACCTTCTACCTCTTATTGTTTTGAAGCTAAACCTTCTACATCGCAATGATTTGCAGCTAAATCATGTGTTTCGCATGGATTTGAAGCTAACTCGTTCGATTCGCCTGTATTTGAAGCTAGATCACTTATATCGCTAGTATTTGAAGCTAAATCATGTGTATCGCGTGGATTTTGAAGCTAACTCGTTTGATTAGTCTTCATTTGAAGCTATATCACTTACACCACAAGTGTTTGCAGCTATATCATTTGTTTCGCATGGATTTGAAGCTAAACCTTCTTCATCGCATTGATTTGAAGCTAAATCATGTTTTTCGCATGCAGTTGAAGCTAAATCATGTCTTTCACAAGTATTTGAAGATGAACCATTTGAATCGCATAGATTTGAACCTGAGCCTTCTACTTCGCACTGACTTGCAGCTAAATAATGTGTTTCGCATGGATTTGAAGCTAAACCTTCTACATCCCATGGATTTGAAGCTAAATCATGTGTTTGGCATGGATTTCAAGCTAAACCTTCTGCATCGCATTGATTTGCAGCTGAGTCATGTGTTTCGCATGGATTTGAAGCTAAACCGTTCGTTGCGCCTGTATTTGAAGCTAGATCACTTATACCCCAAGTGTTTTAAGCTAAATCATATGTTTCACGTGGATTTGAAGCTAAACCTTCTATATCGCATTGATTTGAAGCTAAGTCATGTGTCTCGCATGGATTTGAAGCTAACTCGTTCGTTTCGCCTCCATTTGAAACTATGTCACTTATATCGCAAGTATTTGAAGCTAAATCATATGTGCCGCATGGATTTGAAGCTGAACCTACTACATCGCATTGATTTGAAGCTAAATCATTTGTTTCGCATGGATTTTAATCTAATCCTTGTCCTTCGAATTGATTTGAAGCTAAATCATGTGTTTCGTATGGATTTGAAGCTAAACCTTAACATCGCCTTGATTTGAAGCTAAACCTTCTACATTCTATTGATTTGAAGCTAAACCTTCTACCTCTTATTGTTTTGAAGCTAAACCTACTACATCGCAATGATTTGCAGCTAAATCATGCGTTTCGCATAGATTTGAAGCTAACTCGTTCGTTTCGCCTGCAGTTGAATCTACATTACTTATATTGCTAGTATTTGAAGCTAAATCATGTGTATCGCGTGGATTTTGAAGCTAACTCGTTCGTTTCGCCTCCATTTGAAACTATGTCACTTATATCGCAAGTATTTGAAGCTAAATCATATGTGCCGCATGGATTTGAAGCTGAACCTACTACATCGCATTGATTTGAAGCTAAATCTTGTGTATCGCATGGATTTGATGCTAAACCTACTACATCGCATTGATTTGAAGCTAAATCATTTGTTTCGCATGGATTTGAATCTAATCCTTGTCCTTCGAATTGATTTGAAGCTAAATCACGTGTTCCGTATGGATTTGAAGCTAAACCTTAACATCGCCTTGATTTGAAGCTAAACCTTCTACATTCTATTGATTTGAAGCTAAACCTTCTACCTCTTATTGTTTTGAAGCTAAACCTTCTACATCGCAATGATTTGCAGCTAAATCATGTGTTTCGCATGGATTTGAAGCTAACTCGTTCGTTTCGCCTGCAGTTGAATCTACATTACTTATATCGCTAGTATTTGAAGCTAAATCATGTGTATCGCACGGATTTGAAGCTAAACCTTCTACTTCGCATTGATTTGAAGATAAACCATTTGTTTCACATGGAATTGAAGCTACGCCTTCTACTACGCATTGATTTGAAGCTAAATCATTTGTTTCGCATGGAATTGAAGCTACCTCGTTTGTTCCTCCTGCTTTGGAAGCTATATCACTTATATCGCATGGATTTGAAGCTGAGCCTACTACATCGCATTGATTTGATGCTAAATCATGAGTTTTGAATGGATTTGAAGCTAACTCGTTCGTTTCGCCTGCAGTTGATTCTACATCACTTATATCGCAAGTATTTGAAGCTAAGTCATGTGTCTCGCATTGATTTGAAGCTAACTCGTTCGTTTTGCCTCCATTTGAAACTATGTCACTTATATCGCAAGTATTTGAAGCTAAATCATATGTGCCGCATGGATTTGAAGCTGAACCAACTACATCGCATTGATTTGAAGCTAAATCTTGTGTATCGCATGGATTTGATGCTAAACCTTCTACATCGCATTGATTTGAAGCTAAATCATTTGTTTCGCATGGATTTGAATCTAAGCCTTGTCCTTCGAATTGATTTGAAGCTAAATAAATGTGTTTCGCATGGATTTGAAGCTACGCCTTCTACTTCGCATTGATTTGAAGCTAAATCATTTGTTTCGCATGGAATTGGAGCTACCTCGTTTGTTCCTCCTGCTTTTGAAGCTATATCACTTATATCGCATGGATTTGAAGCTGAACCTACTACATCACATTGATTTGAAGCTAAATCTTGTGTATCGCATGGATTTGAAGCAAACCATCTACATCGCATTGATTTGCAGCTGAATCATGTGTTTCGCATGGATTTGAAGCTAACTCGTTCGATTCGCCTGTATTTGAAGCTAGATCACTTATATCGCAAGTATTTGAAGCTACATCATGTGTTTCGCATGATTTGAAGCAAACCATCTACATCACATTGATTTGCAGCTGAATCATGTGTTTCGCATGGCTTTGAAGCTAAACCTTCTGCATCGCATTGATTTGCAGCTGAATCATGTGTTTCGCATGGATTTGAAGCTAACTCGTTCGTTTCGCCTGTATTTGAAGCTAGATCACTTATATCGCAAGTATTTGAAGCTAAATCTTGTGTATCGCATGGATTTGAAGCTAAACCTTCTACATTACATTGATTTGCAGCTAAATCATGTGTTTTGCATGGATTTGAAGCTAACTCGTTCGTTTCGCCTCCATTTGAAACTATATCACTTATATCGCAAGTATTTGAAGCTAAATCATATGTCCCGCATGGATTTGAAGCTGAACCTACTACATCGCATTGATTTGCAGCTGAATCATGTGTTTCGCATCGATTTGAATCTGAACCTTCTACATCGCAATGATTTGCAGCTGAATCATGTGTTTCGCATGGATTTGAAGCTAACTCGATCGTTTCGCCTGCAGTTGAATCTACATCACTTATATCGCTAAAATTTGTAGCTAAATCATGTGTATCGCGTGGATTTTAAAGCTAACTCGTTTGATTAGTCTTCATTTGAAGCTATATCACTTATACCCCAAGTGTTTGAAGCTATATCATTTGTTTCGCATGGATTTGACGCTAAACCTTCTTCATTGCATTGATTTGCAGCTAAATCATGTGTTTCGCATTGATTTGAAGCTAGCTCGTTCGTTGCGCATGCAGTAAAATCTAAATAACGTATATCACCAGTATTTGAAGCTAAACCATTTGATTCGCATGGATTTGAAGCTAAGCCTTCTACATTACATTGATTTGCAGCTAAATCATGTGTTTTGCATGGATTTGAAGCTAACTCGTTCGTTTCGCCTCCATTTGAAACTATATCACTTATATCGCAAGTATTTGAAGCTAAATCATATGTCCCGCATGGATTTGAAGCTGAACCTACTACATCGCATTGATTTGCAGCTGAATCATGTGTTTCGCATCGATTTGAATCTGAACCTTCTACATCGCAATGATTTGCAGCTGAATCATGTGTTTCGCATGGATTTGAAGCTAACTCGATCGTTTCGCCTGCAGTTGAATCTACATCACTTATATCGCTAAAATTTGTAGCTAAATCATGTGTATCGCGTGGATTTTAAAGCTAACTCGTTTGATTAGTCTTCATTTGAAGCTATATCACTTATACCCCAAGTGTTTGAAGCTATATCATTTGTTTCGCATGGATTTGACGCTAAACCTTCTTCATTGCATTGATTTGCAGCTAAATCATGTGTTTCGCATTGATTTGAAGCTAACTCGTTCGTTGCGCATGCAGTAAAATCTAAATAACGTATATCACCAGTATTTGAAGCTAAACCATTTGATTCGCATGGATTTGAAGCTAAGCCTTCTACTTCGCATTAATTGGAAGTTAAATCACGTGTTTTGCATGGATTTGAATCTAAACCTTCTACAACGCATTGATTTGAAGCTAAATCATGTGTTTCGCATGCAGTTGAAGCTAAACCTTCTACATCCCATGGATTTGAAGCTAAATCATGTGTTTGGCATGGATTTCAAGCTAAACCTTCTGCATCGCATTGATATGCAGCTGAATCATTTGTTTCGCATGGATTTGAAGCTAACTCGTTCGTTTCGCCTGTATTTGAAGCTAGATCACTTATATCGCAAGTATTTGAAGCTAAATCATGTGTATCCCGTGGATTTTGAAGCTAACTCGTTTGATTAGTCTGCATTTGAAGCTATATCACTTATACCCCAAGTGTTTGAAGCTAAATCATATATTTCGCGTGAATTTGAAGCTAAACCTTCTACATCGCATTGATTTGAAGCTAAATCATGTGTTTCATATGGATTTGAAGCTAAACCTTCTACATCGCATTGATTTGAAGCTTAATCATGTGTATCGCATGGATTTGATGCTAACTCGTTTGTTTCGCATGCAGTTGTAGCTAAATAATGTATATCACAAGTATTTGTAGCTAATCCATTTGTTTCCCATGAACTTGAAGCTAAGCCTTCTACTTCGCATTGATTTGAAGCTAAATCATTTGTTTCGCATGGAATTAAAGCTACCTCGCTTGTTCCTACAGCTTTTGAAGCTATATCACTTATATCGCAAGTATTTGAATCTTAATCATATATGCCGCATGGATTTGAAGCTGAACCTACTACATCGCATTAATTTGAAGCTAAATCTTTTGTATCGCATGGATTTGAAGCTAAACCTTCTACATCGCATTGATTTGAAGACAAATCGTGTGTTTCGCATGGATTTGAAGCTAAGCCATCTACTTCGCTTTCATTTGAAGCTAAATCACTTGTTTCGCATGGATTTGAATCTAAGCCTTGTCCTTCGAATTGATTTGAAGCTAAATCATGTGTTTCGTATGGATTTGAAGCTAAACCTTCTACATCGCATTGATTTGAAGCTAAATCATGTGTCTCGCATGGAATTGAAGCTACCTCGTTTGTTCCTACAGTATTTGAAGCTATATCACTTATATCGCAAGTATTTGATTTAAATCAATTGTTTCGAATGGATTTGAAGATAATTCTCCTACATCGTATTGATTTGAAGGCAAATCATGTGTTTCACAAGTATTTGAAGATGAACCATTTGAATCGCATTGATTTGAACACGAGCCTTCTACTTCGCACTGATTTGCAGCTAATTAATGTGATTCGCATGGATTTGAAGCTAAAACTTCTACATCACATTGATTTGAATCTTAATCATGTGTTTCGCATGGATTTGAAGCTAAACGTTCTACATCGCATTGATTTGCAGCTGAATCATGTGTTTCGCATGGATTTGAAGCTGAACCTTCTACATCGCATTGATTTGCTGCTGAATCATGTGTTTCGCATGGATTTGAAGCTAACTCGTTCGATTCGCCTGTATTTGAAGCTAGATCACTTACATCGCAAGTATTTGAAGCTAAATCATGTGTTTCGTATGATTTGAAGCTAAACCTTCTACATCGCATTGATTTGCAGCTGAATCATGTGTTTCGCATCGATTTGAAGCTGAACCTTCTACATCGCATTGATTTGCAGATGAATCATGTGTTTCGCATGGATTTGAAGCTAACTCGTTCGTTTCGCCTGCAGTTGAATCTACATCAATAATATCGCTAATATTTGAAGCTAAATCATGTGTATCGCGTGGATTTTGAAGCTAACTCGTTTGATTAGTCTTCATTTGAAGCTATATCACTTACACCCCAAGTGTTTGAAGCTATATCATTTGTTTCGCATGGATTTGAAGCTAAACCTTCTTCATCGCATTGATTTGCAGCTAAATCATGTGTTTCGCATGGATTTAAAGCTAAAAATTCTACATCGCATAGATATGAAGCTAACTCGTTAGTTTCGCATGCAGTTGTAGCTAAATAATTTATATCACAAGTATTTGTAGCTAAAGCATTTGTTTCGCATGGAGTTGAAGCTACCTCGTTTGTTCCCCCTACTTTTGAAGCTATATCACTTATATCGCATGGATTTGAAGCTGAACCTACTACATCGCATTGATTTGAAGCTAAATCTTGTGTGTCGCATGAATTTGAAGCAAACCATCTACTTCGCACTGATTTGCAGCTAAATAATGTGTTTCGCATGGATTTGAAGCTAAACCTTCTACATCACATTGATTTGAAGCTAAATCATATGTTTCGCTTGGATTTGAAGCTAAACCTTCTACATCGCATTGATTTGAAGCTAAGTCATGTGTCTCCCATGGATTTGAAGCTAACTCGTTCGTTTCGCCTCCATTTGAAACTATGTCACTTATATCGCAAGTATTTGAAGCTAAATCATATGTGCCGCATGGATTTGAAGCTGAACCTACTACATCGCATTGATTTGAAGCTAAATCTTGTGTATCACACGGATTTGAAGCTAAACCTTCTACATCGCATTGATTTGAATCTAAATCTTCTACATTCTATTGATTTGAAGCTAAACCTTCTACCTCTTATTGTTTTCAAGCTAAACCTTCTACATCGCAATGATTTGCAGCCAAATCATGTGTTTCGCATGGATTTGAAGCTAACTCGTTCGTTCCGCCTGCAGTTGAATCTACATTACTTATATCGCTAGTATTTGAAGCTAAATCATGTGTATCGCGTGGATTTTGAAGCTAACTCGTTTGATTAGTCTTCATTTGAAGCTATATCACTTACACCCCAAGTGTTTGAAGCTATATCATTTGTTTCGCATGGATTTGAAGCTAAACCTTCTTCATCGCATTGATTTGCAGCTAAATCATGTTTTTCGCATGGATTTGAAGCTAACTCGTTCGTTGCGCATGCAGTTCAATGTAAATAACGTATATCACAAGTATTTGAAGCTAAACCACTTGATTCGCATGGATTTGAAGCTAAGCCTTCTACTTCGCATTAATTGGAAGTTAAATCACGTGTTTTGCATGGATTTGAAGCTAAACCTTCTACATCGCATTGATTTGAAGCTAAATCTTGTGTATCACACGGATTTGAAGCTAAACCTTCTACATCGCATTGATTTGAATCTAAATCTTCTACATTCTATTGATTTGAAGCTAAACCTTCTACCTCTTATTGTTTTCAAGCTAAACCTTCTACATCGCAATGATTTGCAGCCAAATCATGTGTTTCGCATGGATTTGAAGCTAACTCGTTCGTTCCGCCTGCAGTTGAATCTACATTACTTATATCGCTAGTATTTGAAGCTAAATCATGTGTATCGCGTGGATTTTGAAGCTAACTCGTTTGATTAGTCTTCATTTGAAGCTATATCACTTACACCCCAAGTGTTTGAAGCTATATCATTTGTTTCGCATGGATTTGAAGCTAAACCTTCTTCATCGCATTGATTTGCAGCTAAATCATGTTTTTCGCATGGATTTGAAGCTAACTCGTTCGTTGCGCATGCAGTTCAATGTAAATAACGTATATCACAAGTATTTGAAGCTAAACCACTTGATTCGCATGGATTTGAAGCTAAGCCTTCTACTTCGCATTAATTGGAAGTTAAATCACGTGTTTTGCATGGATTTGAAGCTAAACCTTCTACATCGCATTGATTTGAAGCTAAATCATGTGTGTCGCATGCAGTTGAAGCTAAATCATGTCTTTCACAAGTATTTGAAGATGAACCATTTGAATCGCATTGATTTGAACCCGAGCCTTCTACTTCGCACTGATTTGCAGCTAAATAATGTGTTTCGCATGGATTTGAAGCTAAACCTTCTACATCGCATTGATTTGCAGCTGAATCATGTGTTTCGCATGGATTTGAAGCTGAACCTTCTACATCGCATTGATTTGCTGCTGAATCATGTGTTTCGCATGGATTTGAAGCTAACTCGTTCGATTCGCCTGTATTTGAAGCTAGATCACTTACATCGCAAGTATTTGAAGCTAAATCATGTGTTTCGCATGATTTGAAGCTAAACCTTCTACATCGCATTGATTTGCAGCTGAATCATGTGTTTCGCATCGATTTGAAGCTGAACCTTCTACATCGCATTGATTTGCAGATGAATCATGTGTTTCGCATGGATTTGAAGCTAACTCGTTCGTTTCGCCTGCAGTTGAATCTACATCAATAATATCGCTAATATTTGAAGCTAAATCATGTGTATCGCGTGGATTTTGAAGCTAACTCGTTTGATTAGTCTTCATTTGAAGCTATATCACTTACACCCCAAGTGTTTGAAGCTATATCATTTGTTTCGCATGGATTTGAAGCTAAACCTTCTTCATCGCATTGATTTGCAGCTAAATCACGTGTTTTGCATAGATTTGAAGCTAAACCTTCTACATCGCATTGATTTGAAGCTAAATCATATGTTTCGTTTGGATTTGAAGCTAAACCTTCTACATCGCATTGATTTGAAGCTAAGTCATGTGTCTCCCATGGATTTGAAGCTAACTCGTTCGTTTCGCCTCCATTTGAAACTATGTCACTTATATCGCAAGTATTTGAAGCTAAATCATATGTGCCGCATGGATTTGAAGCTGAACCTACTACATCGTTTTGATTTGAAGCTAAATCTTGTGTATCGCACTGATTTGAAGCTAAACCTTCCACATCGCATTGATTTGAAGCTAAATCATTTGTTTCGCATGGATTTGAATCTAAGCCTTGTCCTTCGAATTCATTTGAAGCTAAATCAAGTGTTTCGTATGGATTTGAAGCTAAACCTTCTACATCGCATTCATTTGAAGCTAAACCTTCTACATCGCATTGATTTGAAGCTAAATCTTCTACATTCTATTGATTTGAAGCTAAACCTTCTACCTCTTATTGTTTTGAAGCTAAACCTTCTACATCGCAATGATTTGCAGCTAAGTCATGTGTTTCGCATGGATTTGAAGCTAACTCGTTCGTTTCGCCTGCAGTTGAATCTATATTACTTATATCGCTAGTATTTGAAGCTAAATCACGTGTATCGCGTGGATTTTGAAGCTAACTCGTTTGATTAGTCTTCATTTGAAGCTATATCACTTACATCCCAAGTGTTTGAAGCTATATCATTTGTTTCGCATGGATTTGAAGCTAAACCTTCTTCATCGCATTGATATGCACCTAAATCATGTGTTTCGCATGGATTTGAAGCTAACTCGTTCGTTGCGCATGCAGTTCAATCTAAATAACGTATATCACAAGTATTTGAAGCTAAATCATGTGTATCGCGTGGATTTTGAAGCTAACTCGTTTGATTAGTCTTCATTTGAAGCTATATCACTTACACCCCAAGTGTTTGAAGCTATATCATTTGTTTCGCATGGATTTGAAGCTAAACCTTCTTCATCGCATTGATTTGCAGCTAAATAATGTGTTTCGCATGGATTTAAAGCTAAACATTCTACATCGCATAGATATGAAGCTAACTCGTTAGTTTCGCATGCAGTTGTAGCTAAATAATTTATATCACAAGTATTTGTAGCTAAAGCATTTGTTTCGCATGGAGTTGAAGCTAAATCATGTCTTTCACAAGTATTTGAAGATGAACCATTTGAATCGCATTGATTTGAACCCGAGCCTTCTACTTCGCACTGATTTGCAGCTAAATAATGTGTTTCGCATGGATTTGAAGCTAAACCTTCTACATCGCATTGATTTGCAGCTGAATCATGTGTTTCGCATGGATTTGAAGCTGAACCTTCTACATCGCATTGATTTGCAGATGAATCATGTGTTTCGCATGGATTTGAAGCTAACTCGTTCGTTTCGCCTGCAGTTGAATCTACATCAATAATATCGCTAATATTTGAAGCTAAATCATGTGTATCGCGTGGATTTTGAAGCTAACTCGTTTGATTAGTCTTCATTTGAAGCTATATCACTTACATCCCAAGTGTTTGAAGCTATATCATTTGTTTCGCATGGATTAGAAGCTAAACCTTCTTCATCGCATTGATTTGCAGCTAAATAATGTGTTTCGCATGGATTTAAAGCTAAACATTCTACATCGCATAGATATGAAGCTAACTCGTTAGTTTCGCATGCAGTTGTAGCTAAATAATTTATATCACAAGTATTTGTAGCTAAAGCATTTGTTTCGCATGGAGTTGAAGCTACCTCGTTTGTTCCCCCTACTTTTGAAGCTATATCACTTATATCGCATGGATTTGAAGCTGAACCTACTACATCGCATTGATTTGAAGCTAAATCTTGTGTGTCGCATGAATTTGAAGCAAACCATCTACTTCGCACTGATTTGCAGCTAAATAATGTGTTTCGCATGGATTTGAAGCTAAACCTTCTACATCACATTGATTTGAAGCTAAATCATATGTTTCGCTTGGATTTGAAGCTAAACCTTCTACATCGCATTGATTTGAAGCTAAGTCATGTGTCTCCCATGGATTTGAAGCTAACTCGTTCGTTTCGCCTCCATTTGAAACTATGTCACTTATATCGCAAGTATTTGAAGCTGAATCATATGTGCCGCATGGATTTGAAGCTGAACCTACTACATCGTTTTGATTTGAAGCTAAATCTTGTGTATCGCACGGATTTGAAGCTAAACCTTCTACATCGCATTGATTTGAAGCTAAATCATTTGTTTCGCATGGATTTGAATCTAAGCCTTGTCCTTCGAATTCATTTGAAGCTAAATCAAGTGTTTCGTATGGATTTGAAGCTAAACCTTCTACATCGCATTCATTTGAAGCTAAACCTTCTACATCGCATTGATTTGAAGCTAAATCTTCTACATTCTATTGATTTGAAGCTAAACCTTCTACCTCTTATTGTTTTGAAGCTAAACCTTCTACATCGCAATGATTTGCAGCTAAATCATGTGTTTCGCATGGATTTGAAGCTAACTCGTTCGTTTCGCTGGCAGTTGAATCTACATTACTTATATCGCTAGTATTTGAAGCTAAATCACGTGTATCGCGTGGATTTTGAAGCTAACTCGTTTGATTAGTCTTCATTTGAAGCTATATCACTTACATCCCAAGTGTTTGAAGCTATATCATTTGTTTCGCATGGATTTGAAGCTAAACCTTCTTCATCGCATTAATTGGAAGTTAAATCACGTGTTTAGCATGGATTTGAAGCTAAACCTTCTACATCGCATTGATTTGAAGCTAAATCTTGTGTATCTCATGGATTTGAAGCTAAACCTTCTACATCGCATTGATTTGAAGCTAAATCATTTGTTTCGCATGGATTTGAATCTAAGCCTTGTACTTCGAATTGATTTGAAGCTAAATCATGTGTTTCGTATGGATTTGAAGCTAAACCTTAACATCGCATTGATTTGAAGCTAAACCTTCTACATTCTATTGATTTGAAGCTAAACCTTCTACCTCTTATTGTTTTGAAGCTAAACCTTATACATCGCAATGATTTGCAGCTAAATCATGTGTTTCGCATGGATTTGAAGCTAAACCTTCTTCATCGCATTGATTTGCAGCTAAATCATGTGTTTCGCATGGATTTGAAGCTAAACCTTCTACATCGCATTGATTTGAAGCTAATTCATGTGTCTCGCATGGATTTGAAGCTAACTCGTTCGTTTCGCCTCCATTTGAAACTATGACACTTATATCGCAAATATTTGAAGCTAAATCATATGTGCCGCATGGATTTGAAGCTGAACCTACTACATCGCATTGATTTGAAGCTAAATCTTGTGTATCGCATGGATTTGAAGCTAAACTTTCTACATCGCATTGATTTGAAGCTAAATCATTTGTTTCGCATGAATTTGAATCTAAGCCTTCTCCTTCGAATTGATTTGAATCTAAATCATGTGTTTCGTATGGATTTGAAGCTAAACCTTCTACATCGCATTGATTTGAAGCTAAGAAATGTGTCTCGCATGGATTTGAAGCTAACTCGTTCGTTTCGCCTCCATTTGAAACTATGTCACTTATATCGCAAGTATTTGAAGCTAAATCATATGTGCCGCATGGATTTCAAGTTGAACCTACTACATCGCATTGATTTGAAGCTAAATCTTGTGTATCGCATGGATTTGAAACTAAAACCTTCTACATCGCATTGATTTGAAGCTAAATCATTTGTTTCGCATGGATTTGAATCTAAGCCTACTCCTTCGAATTGATTTGCATCTAAATCATGTGTTTCGTATGGATTTGAAGCTAAACCTTATACCTCTTATTGTTTTGAAGCTAAACCTTCTACATCGCAATGATTTGCAGCTATATCATGTGATTCGCATGGATTTGAAGCTAACTCGTTCGTTTCGCCTGCAGTTGAATCTACATTACATATATCGCTAGTATTTGAAGCTAAATCATGTGTATCGCGTGGATTTTGAAGCTAACTCCTTTGATTAGTCTTCATTTGAAGCTATATCACTTACACCCCAAGTGTTTGAAGCTATATCATTTGTTTCGCATGGATTTGAAGCTAAACCTTCTTCATCGCATTGATTTGCAGCTAAATCATGTGTTTCGCATGGATTTGAAGCTAACTCGTTCATTGCGCATGCAGTTCAATCTTAATAAAGTATATCACAAGTATTTGAAGCTAAACCATTTGATTCGCATGGATTTGAAGCTAAGCCTTCTACTTCGCATTAATTGGAAGTTAAATCACGTGTTTTGCATGGATTTGAAGCTAAACCTTCTTCATCGCATTGATTTGAAGCTAAATCATGTGTTTCGCCTGCAGTTGAATCTACATCAATAATATCGCTAATATTTGAAGCTAAATCATGTGTATCGCGTGGATTTTGAAGCTAACTCGTTTGATTAGTCTTCATTTGAAGCTATATCACTTACACCCCAAGTGTTTGAAGCTATATCATTTGTTTCGCATGGATTTGAAGCTAAACCTTCTTCATCGCATTGATTTGCAGCTAAATCATGTGTTTCGCATGGATTTGAAGCTAACTCGTTCATTGCGCATGCAGTTCAATCTTAATAAAGTATATCACAAGTATTTGAAGCTAAACCATTTGATTCGCATGGATTTGAAGCTAAGCCTTCTACTTCGCATTAATTGGAAGTTAAATCACGTGTTTTGCATGGATTTGAAGCTAAACCTTCTTCATCGCATTGATTTGAAGCTAAATCATGTGTTTCGCCTGCAGTTGAATCTACATCAATAATATCGCTAATATTTGAAGCTAAATCATGTGTATCGCGTGGATTTTGAAGCTAACTCGTTTGATTAGTCTTCATTTGAAGCTATATCACTTACACCCCAAGTGTTTGAAGCTATATCATTTGTTTCGCATGGATTTGAAGCTAAACCTTCTTCATCGCATTGATTTGCAGCTAAATAATGTGTTTCGCATGGATTTAAAGCTAAACATTCTACATCGCATAGATATGAAGCTAACTCGTTAGTTTCGCATGCAGTTGTAGCTAAATAATTTATATCACAAGTATTTGTAGCTAAAGCATTTGTTTCGCATGGAGTTGAAGCTACCTCGTTTGTTCCCCCTACTTTTGAAGCTATATCACTTATATCGCATGGATTTGAAGCTGAACCTACTACATCGCATTGATTTGAAGCTAAATCTTGTGTGTCGCATGAATTTGAAGCAAACCATCTACTTCGCACTGATTTGCAGCTAAATAATGTGTTTCGCATGGATTTGAAGCTAAACCTTCTACATCACATTGATTTGAAGCTAAATCATATGTTTCGCTTGGATTTGAAGCTAAACCTTCTACATCGCATTGATTTGAAGCTAAGTCATGTGTCTCCCATGGATTTGAAGCTAACTCGTTCGTTTCGCCTCCATTTGAAACTATGTCACTTATATCGCAAGTATTTGAAGCTAAATCATATGTGCCGCATGGATTTGAAGCTGAACCTACTACATCGTTTTGATTTGAAGCTAAATCTTGTGTATCGCACGGATTTGAAGCTAAACCTTCTACATCGCATTGATTTGAAGCTAAATCATTTGTTTCGCATGGATTTGAATCTAAGCCTTGTCCTTCGAATTGATTTGAAGCTAAATCATGTGTTTCGCATGCAGTTGAAGCTAAATCATGTCTTTCACAAGTATTTGAAGATGAACCATTTGAATCGCATTGATTTGAACCCGAGCCTTCTACTTCGCACTGATTTGCAGCTAAATAATGTGTTTCGTATGGATTTGAAGCTAAACCTTCTACATCGCATTGATTTGAAGCTAAATCTTCTACATTCTATTGATTTGAAGCTAAACCTTCTACCTCTTATTGTTTTGAAGCTAAACCTTATACATCGCAAAGATTTGCAGCTAAATCATGTGTTTCGCATGGATTTGAAGCTAACACGTTTGATTAGTCTTCATTTGAAGTTATATCACTTACACCCCAAGTGTTTGGAGCTATATCATTTGTTTCGAATGGATTTGAAGCTAAACCTTCTTCATCGCATTGATTGGCAGCTAAATCATGTGTTTCGCATGGATTTGAAGCTAACTCGTTCGTTGCGCATGCAGTTCAATCTAAATAACGTATATCACAAGTATTTGAAACTAAACCATTTGATTCGCATGGATTTGAAGCTAAGCCTTCTACTTCGCATTAATTGGAAGTTAAATCACGTGTTTTGCATGGATTTGAAGCTAAACCTTCTTCATCGCATTGATTTGAAGCTAAATCATGTGTTTCGCATGCAGTTGAAGCTAAATCATGTCTTTCACAAGTATTTGAAGATGAACCATTTGAATCGCATTGATTTGAACCCGAGCCTTCTACTTCGCACTGATTTGCAGCTAAATAATGTGTTTCGCTTGGATTTGAAGCAGAACCTACTACATCGCATTGATTTGAAGCTAAATCTTGTGTATCGCATGGATTTGAAGCTAAACCTTCTACATCGCATTGATTTGAAGCTAAATCATTTGTTTCGCATGGATTTGAATCTAAGCCTTGTCCTTCGAATTGATATGAAGCTAAATCATGTGTTTCGTATGGATTTGAAGCTAAACCTTAACATCGCATTGATTTGAAGCTAAACCTTCTACATTCTATTGATTTGAAGCTAAACCTTCTACCTCTTATTGTTTTGAAGCTAAACCTTATACATCGCAACGATTTGCAGCTAAATCATGTGTTTCGCATGGATTTGAAGCTAAACCTTCTTCATCGCATTGATTTGCAGCTATATCATGTGTTTCGCATGGATTTGAAGCTAACTCGTTCGTTGCGCATGCAGTTCAATCTAAATAACGTATATCACAAGTATTTGAAGCTAAACCATTTGATTCGCATGGATTTGAAGATAAGCCTTCTACTTCGCATTAATTGGAAGTTAAATCACGTGTTTTGCATTGATTTGAAGCTAAATCACGTGTATCGCTTGGATTTTGAAGCTAACTCGTTCGTTTCGCCTGCAGTTGATTCTACATCACTTATATCGCAAGTATTTGAAGCTAAATCATGTGTATCGCGAGGATTTTGAAGCTAACTCCTTTGATTAGTCTTCATTTGAAGCTATATCACTTACACCCCAAGTGTTTGAAGCTATATCATTTGTTTCGCATGGATTGGAAGCTAAACCTTCTTCATCGCATTGATTTGCAGCTAAATTATGTGTTTAGCATGTTTTTTAAGCTAACTCGTTCGTTGCGCATGCAGTTCAATCTAAATAACGTATATCACAAGTATTTGAAGCTAAACCATTTGATTCGTATGGATTTGAAGCTAAGTCTTCTACTTCGCATTAATTGGAAGTTAAATCTCGTGTTTTGCATGGATTTGAAGCTAAACCTTCTACATCGCATTGATTTGAAGCTAAGTCATGTGTCTCGCATGGATTTGAAGCTAACTCGTTCGTTTCGCCTCCATTTGAAACTATGACACTTATATCGCAAGTATTTGAAGCTAAATCATATGTGCCGCAGGGATTTGAAGCTGAACCTACTACATCGCATTGATTTGAAGCTAAATCTTGTGTATCGCATGGATTTGAAGCTAAACCTTCTACATCGCATTGATTTGAAGCTAAATCATTTGTATCGCATGGATTTGAATCTAAGCCTTGTCCTTCGAATTGATTTGAAGCTAAATCATGTGTTTCGCATGCAGTTGAAGCTAAATCATGTCTTTCACAAGTATTTGAAGATGAACCATTTGAATCGCATTGATTTGAACCCGAGCCTTCTACTTCGCACTGATTTGCAGCTAAATAATGTGTTTCGTATGGATTTGAAGCTAAACCTTCTACATCGCATTGATTTGAAGCTAAATCTTCTACATTCTATTGATTTGAAGCTAAACCTTCTACCTCTTATTGTTTTGAAGCTAAACCTTATACATCGCAAAGATTTGCAGCTAAATCATGTGTTTCGCATGGATTTGAAGCTAACACGTTTGATTAGTCTTCATTTGAAGTTATATCACTTACACCCCAAGTGTTTGAAGCTATATCATTTGTTTCGAATGGATTTGAAGCTAAACCTTCTTCATCGCATTGATTGGCAGCTAAATCATGTGTTTCGCATGGATTTGAAGCTAACTCGTTCGTTGCGCATGCAGTTCAATCTAAATAACGTATATCACAAGTATTTGAAACTAAACCATTTGATTCGCATGGATTTGAAGCTAAGCCTTCCACTTCGCATTAATTGGAAGTTAAATCACGTGTTTTGCATGGATTTGAAGCTAAACCTTCTTCATCGCATTGATTTGAAGCTAAATCATGTGTTTCGCATGCAGTTGAAGCTAAATCATGTCTTTCACAAGTATTTGAAGATGAACCATTTGAATCGCATTGATTTGAACCCGAGCCTTCTACTTCGCACTGATTTGCAGCTAAATAATGTGTTTCGCTTGGATTTGAAGCAGAACCTACTACATCGCATTGATTTGAAGCTAAATCTTGTGTATCGCATTGATTTGAAGCTAAACCTTCTACATTCTATTGATTTGAAGCTAAACCTTCTACCTCTTATTGTTTTGAAGCTAAACCTTATACATCGCAATGATTTGCAGCTAAATCATGTGTTTCGCATGGATTTGAAGCTAAACCTTCTTCATCGCATTGATTTGCAGCTATATCATGTGTTTCGCATGGATTTGAAGCTAACTCGTTCGTTGCGCATGCAGTTCAATCTAAATAACGTATATCACAAGTATTTGAAGCTAAACCATTTGATTCGCATGGATTTGAAGCTAAGCCTTCTACTTCGCATTAATTGGAAGTTAAATCACGTGTTTTGCATGGATTTGAAGCTAAGCCTTCTACATCGCATTGATTTGAAGCTAAGTCATGTGTCTCGCATGGATTTGAAGCTAACTCGTTCGTTTCGCGTCCATTTGAAACTATGTCACTTATATCGCAAGTATTTGAAGCTAAATCATATGTGCCGCATGGATTTGAAGCTGAACCTACTACATCGCATTGTTTTGAAGCTAAATCTTGTGTATCGCATGGATTTGAAACTAACACCTTCTACATCGCATTGATTTGAAGCTAAATCATATGTTTCGCATGGATTTGAATCTAAGCCTTGTCCTTCGAATTGATTTGAGTCTAAATCATGTGTTTCGCATGCAGTTGAAGCTAAATCATGTATTTCACAAGTATTTGAAGATGAACCATTTGAATCGCATTGATTTGAAACCGAGCCTTCTACTTCGCACTGATTTGCAGCTAAATAATGTGATTCGCATGGATTTGAAGCTAAACCTTCTACATCGCATTGATTTGCAAGCAGAATCATGTGTTTCGCATGGATTTGAAGCTTGACCTTCTACATCGCATTGATTTGAAGCTAAGACATGTGTCTCGCGTGGATTTGAAGCTAACTCGTTCGTTTCGCCTCCATTTGAAACTATGTCACTTATATCGCAAGTATTTGAAGCTAAATCATATGTGCCCCATGGATTTCAAGTTGAACCTACTACATCGCATTGATTTGAAGCTAAATCTTGTGTATCGCATGGATTTGAAACTAAAACCTTCTACATCGCATTGATTTGAAGCTAAATCATTTGTTTCGCATGGATTTGAATCTAAGCCTTCTCCTTCGAATTGATTTGAATCTAAATCATGTGTTTCGTATGGATTTGAAGCTAAACCTTCTACATCGCATTGATTTGAAGCTAAGAAATGTGTCTCGCATGGATTTGAAGCTAACTCGTTCGTTTCGCCTCCATTTGAAACTATGTCACTTATATCGCAAGTATTTGAAGCTAAATCATGTGTGCCGAATGGATTCAAGTTGAACCTACTACATCGCATTGATTTGAAGCTAAATCTTGTGTATCGCATGGATTTGAAACTAAAACCTTCTACATCGCATTGATTTGAAGCTAAATCATTTGTTTCGCATGGATTTGAATCTAAGCCTTCTCCTTCGAATTGATTTGAATCTAAATCATGTGTTTCGTATGGATTTGAAGCTAAACCTTAACATCGGATTGATTTGAAGCTAAACCTTCTACATTCTATTGATTTGAAGCTAAACCTTATACCTCTTATTGTTTTGAAGCTAAACCTTCTACATCGCAATGATTTGCAGCTAAATCATGTGATTCGCATGGATTTGAAGCTAACTCGTTCGTTTCGCCTGCAGTTGAATCTACATTACATATATCGCTAGTATTTGAAGCTAAATCATGTGTATCGCGTGGATTTTGAAGCTAACTCCTTTGATTAGTCTTCATTTGAAGCTATATCACTTACACCCCAAGTGTTTGAAGCTATATCATTTGTTTCGCATGGATTTGAAGCTAAACCTTCTTCATCGCATTGATTTGCAGCTAAATCATGTGTTTCGCATGGATTTGAAGCTAACTCGTTCGTTGCGCATGCAGTTCAATCTTAATAAAGTATATCACAAGTATTTGAAGCTAAACCATTTGATTCGCATGGATTTGAAGCTAAGCCTTCTACTTCGCATTAATTGGAAGTTAAATCACGTGTTTTGCATGGATTTGAAGCTAAACCTTCTACATCGCATTGATTTGAAGCTAAATCATGTGTTTCGCATGCAGTTGAAGCTAAATCATGTCTTTCACAAGTATTTGAAGATGAACCATTTGAATCGCATTGATTTGAAATCGAGCCTTCTACTTCGCACTGATTTGCAGCTGAATCATGTGTTTCGCATGGATTTGAAGCTAACTCGTTCGTTTCGCCTGCAGTTGAATCTACATCAATAATATCGCTAATATTTGAAGCTAAATCATGTGTATCGCGTGGATTTTGAAGCTAACTCGTTTGATTAGTCTTCATTTGAAGCTATATCACTTACACCCCAAGTGTTTGAAGCTATATCATTTGTTTCGCATGGATTTGAAGCTAAACCTTCTTCATCGCATTGATTTGCAGCTAAATCATGTGTTTCGCATGGATTTGAAGCTAACTCGTTCGTTGCGTATGCAGTTCAATCTAAATAACGTATATCACAAGTATTTGAAGCTAAACCATTTGATTCGCATGGATTTGAAGCTAAGCCTTCTACATCGCATTGATTTGAGGCTAAATCATGTGTCTCGCATGCAGTTGAATCTAAATCATGTCTTTCACAAGTATTTGCAGATGAACCATTTGAATCGCATTGATTTGAAACCGAGCCTTCTACTTCGCACCGATTTGCAGCTAAATAATGTGTTTCGCATGGATTTGAAGCTAAACCTTCTACATCGCATTGATTTGCAGCTGAATCATGTGTTTCGCATGGATTTGAAGCTAAACCTTCTACATCGCATTGATTTGAAGCTAAATCATGTGTTTTGCATGGATTTGAAGCTAACTCGATCGTTTCGCCTCCATTTGAAACTATGTCACTTATATCGCAAGTGTTTGAAGCTAAATCATATGTGCCGCATGGATTTGAAGGTGAACCTACTACATCGCATTGATTTGAAGCTAAATCTTGTGTATCGCATGGATTTGAAACTAAAACCTTCTACATCGCATTGATTTGAAGCTAAATCATTTGTTTCGCATGGATTTTAATCTAAGCCTTGTCCTTCGAATTGATTTGAATCCAAATCATGTGTTTCGTATGGATTTGAAGCTAAACCTTAACATCGCATTGATTTGAAGCTAAACCTTCTACATTCAATTGATTTGAAGCTAAACCTTCTACCTCTTATTGTTTTGAAGCTAAACCTTCTACATCGCAATGATTTGCAGCTAAATCATGTGATTCGCATGGATTTGAAGCTAACTCGTTCGTTTCGCCTGCAGTTGAATCTACATTACTTATATCGCTAGTATTTGAAGCTAAATCATGTGTATCGCGAGGATTTTGAAGCTAACTCCTTTGATTAGTCTTCATTTGAAGCTATATCACTTACACCCCAAGTGTTTGAAGCTATATCATTTGATTCGCATGGATTTGAAGCTAAGCCTTCTACTTCGCATTAATTGGAAGTTAAATCACGTGTTTTGCATGGATTTGATGCTAAACCTTCTACATCGCATTGATTTGAAGCTAAATCATGTGTTTCGCATTCAGTTGAAGCCAAATCATGTCTTTCACAAGTATTTGAAGATGAACCATTTGAATCGCATTGATTTGAAACCGAGCCTTCTACTTCGCACTGATTTGCAGCTAAATAATGTGTTTCGCATGGATTTGAAGCTAACTCGTTCGATTCGCCTCTATTTGAAGCTAGAACACTTATATCGCAAGTATTTGAATCTAAATCATGTGTTTCGCATGATTTGAAGCTAAACATTCTACATCGCATTGATTTGCAGCTGAATCATGTGTTTCGCATCGATTTGAAACTGAACCTTCTACATCGCATTGATTTGCAGCTGAATCATGTGTTTCGCATGGATTTGAAGCTAACTCGTTCGTTTCGCCTGCAGTTGAATGTACATCAATAATATCGCTAATATTTGAAGCTAAATCATGTGTATCGCGTGGATTTTGAAGCTAACTCGTTTGATTAGTCTTCATTTGAAGCTATATCACTTACACCCCAAGTGTTTGAAGCTATATCATTTGTTTCGCATGGATTTGAAGCTAAACCTTCTTCATCGCATTGATTTGCAGCTAAATCATGTGTTTCGCATGGATTTGAAGCTAACTCGTTCGTTGCGCATGCAGATCAATCTAAATAACGTATATCATAAGTATTTGAAGCTAAACCATTTGATTCGCATGGACTTGAAGCTAACTCGTTCGTTTCGCATGCAGTTGAATCTACATTACTTATATCGCTAGTATTTGAAGCTAAATCATGTGTATCGCATGGATTTGAAGCTAAACCTTCTACATCGCATTGATTTGCAGCTAAATCATGTGTTTCGCATGGATTTGAAGCTAACTCGTTCGTTCCGCCTCCATTTGAAGCTATATCACTTATATCGCAAGTATTTGAAGCTAAATCATATGTGCCGCATTGATTTGAAGCTGAACATACTACATCGCATTGATTTGAAGCTAAATCTTGTGTATCGCACGGATTTGAAGCTAAACCTTCTACTTCGCATTGATTTGAAGATAAACCATTTGTTTCACATGGATTTGAAGCTACGCCTTCTACTACGCATTGATTTGAAGCTAAATCATTTGTTTCGCATGGAATTGAAGCTACCTCGTTTGTTCCTCCTGCTTTTGAAGCTATATCACTTATATCGCATGGATTTGAAGCTGAGCCTACTACATCGCATTGATTTGCTCCTACATCATGAGTTTTGAATGGATTTGAAGCTAACTCGTTCCTTTCGCCTGCAGTTAATTCTACATCACTTATATTGCAATGGTTTGCAGCTAAATCATGTGTTTCGCTTGGATTTTGAATCTAACTCGTTTGATTAGTCTGCATTTGAAGCTATATCACTTACACCCCAAGCGTTTGAAGCTAAATCATATGTTTCGCGTGGATTTGAAGCTAACTCGTTCATTTCGCCACCATTTGAAACTATGTCACTTATATCGCAAGTATTTGAAGCTAAATCATATGTGCCGCATGGATTTGAAGCTGAACCTACTACATCGCATTGATTAGAAGCTGAATCTTGTGTATCGCATGGATTTGATGCTAAACCTTCTACATCGCATTGATTTGAAGCTAAATCATTTGTTTCGCATGGATTTGAATCTAAGCCTTGTCCTTCGAATTGATTTGAAGCTAAATCATGTGTTTCCTATGGATTTGAAGCTAAACCTTAACATCGCCTTGATTTGAAGCTAA
Organism: Megalopta genalis; assembly: GCF_051020955.1. Classification (NCBI taxonomy): domain Eukaryota; kingdom Metazoa; phylum Arthropoda; class Insecta; order Hymenoptera; family Halictidae; genus Megalopta; species Megalopta genalis. The sequence goes on from NW_027476485.1 coordinate 145,630, forward strand.
ACCTTCTACATTCTATTGATTTGAAGCTAAACCTTCTACCTCTTATTGTTTTGAAGCTAAACCTTATACATCGCAATGATTTGCAGCTAAATCATGTGTTTCGCATGGATTTGAAGCTAACTCGTTCGTTTCGCCTGCAGTTGAATCTACATTACTTATATCGCTAGTATTTGAAGCTAAATCATGTGTATCGCGAGGATTTTGAAGCTAACACCTTTGATTAGTCTTCATTTGAAGCTATATCACTTACACCCCAAGTGTTTCAATCTATATCATTTGTTTCGCATGGATTTGAAGCTAAACCTTCTTCATCGCACTGATTTGCAACTAAATCATGTGTTTCGCATGGATTTGAAGCTAACTCGTTCGTTGCGCATGCAGTTCAATCTAAATAACGTATATCACAAGTATTTGAAGCTAAACCATTCGATTCGCATGGATTTGAAGCTAAGTCTTCTACTTCGCATTAATTGGAAGTTAAATCTCGTGTTTTGCATGGATTTGAAGCTAAACCTTCTACATCGCATTGATTTGAAGCTAAGTCATGTGTCTCGCATGGATTTGAAGCTAACTCGTTCGTTTCGCGTCCATTTGAAACTATGTCACTTATATCGCAAGTATTTGAAGCTAAATCATATGTGCCGCATGGATTTGAAGCTGAACCTACTACATCGCATTGTTTTGAAGCTAAATCTTGTGTATCGCATGGATTTGAAACTAAAACCTTCTACATCGCATTGATTTGAAGCTAAATCATATGTTTCGCATGGATTTGAATCTAAGCCTTGTCCTTCGAATTGATTTGAATCTAAATCATGTGTTTCGCATGCAGTTGAAGCTAAATCATGTATTTCACAAGTATTTGAAGATGAACCATTTGAATCGCATTGATTTGAAACCGAGCCTTCTACTTCGCACTGATTTGCAGCTAAATAATGCGATTCGCATGGATTTGAAGCTAAACCTTCTACATCGCATTGATTTGCAAGCAGAATCATGTGTTTCGCATGGATTTGAAGCTTGACCTTCTACATCGCATTGATTTGAAACTAAGACATGTGTCTCGCATGGATTTGAAGCTAACTCGTTCGTTTCGCCTCCATTTGAAACTATGTCACTTATATCGCAAGTATTTGAAGCTAAATCATATGTGCCGCATGGATTTCAAGTTGAACCTACTACATCGCATTGATTTGAAGCTAAATCTTGTGTATCGCATGGATTTGAAACTAAAACCTTCTACATCGCATTGATTTGAAGCTAAATCATTTGTTTCGCATGGATTTGAATCTAAGCCTTCTCCTTCGAATTGATTTGAATCTAAATCATGTGTTTCGTATGGATTTGAAGCTAAACCTTCTACATCGCATTGATTTGAAGCTAAGAAATGTGTCTCGCCTGGATTTGAAGCTGAACCTACTACATCGCATTGATTTGAAGTTAAATCTTGTGTATCGCATGGATTTGAAGCTAACTCGATCGTTTCGCCTCCATTTGAAACTATGTCACTTATATCGCAAGTGTTTGAAGCTAAATCATATGTGCCGCATGGATTTGAAGGTGAACCTACTACATCGCATTGATTTGAAGCTAAATCTTGTGTATCGCATGGATTTGAAACTAAAACCTTCTACATCGCATTGATTTGAAGCTAAATCATTTGTTTCGCATGGATTTGAATCTAAGCCTTGTCCTTCGAATTGATTTGAATCCAAATCATGTGTTTCGTATGGATTTGAAGCTAAACCTTAACATCGCATTGATTTGAAGCTAAACCTTCTACATTCAATTGATTTGAAGCTAAACCTTCTACCTCTTATTGTTTTGAAGCTAAACCTTCTACATCGCAATGATTTGCAGCTAAATCATGTGATTCGCATGGATTTGAAGCTAACTCGTTCGTTTCGCCTGCAGTTGAATCTACATTACTTATATCGCTAGTATTTGAAGTTAAATCATGTGTATCGCGAGGATTTTGAAGCTAACTCCTTTGATTAGTCTTCATTTGAAGCTATATCACTTACACCCCAAGTGTTTGAAGCTATATCATTTGATTCGCATGGATTTGAAGCTAAGCCTTCTACTTCGCATTAATTGGAAGTTAAATCACGTGTTTTGCATGGATTTGATGCTAAACCTTCTACATCGCATTGATTTGAAGCTAAATCATGTGTTTCGCATGCAGTTGAAGCCAAATCATGTCTTTCACAAGTATTTGAAGATGAACCATTTGAATCGCATTGATTTGAAACCGAGCCTTCTACTTCGCACTGATTTGCAGCTAAATAATGTGTTTCGCATGGATTTGAAGCTAACTCGTTCGATTCGCCTCTATTTGAAGCTAGAACACTTATATCGCAAGTATTTGAATCTAAATCATGTGTTTCGCATGATTTGAAGCTAAACCTTCTACATCGCATTGATTTGCAGCTGAATCATGTGTTTCGCATCGATTTGAACTGAACCTTCTACATCGCATTGATTTGCAGCTGAATCATGTGTTTCGCATGGATTTGAAGCTAACTCGTTCGTTTCGCCTGCAGTTGAATGTACATCAATAATATCGCTAATATTTGAAGCTAAATCATGTGTATCGCGTGGATTTTGAAGCTAACTCGTTTGATTAGTCTTCATTTGAAGCTATATCACTTACACCCCAAGTGTTTGAAGCTATATCATTTGTTTCGCATGGATTTGAAGCTAAACCTTCTTCATCGCATTGATTTGCAGCTAAATCATGTGTTTCGCATGGATTTGAAGCTAACTCGTTCGTTGCGCATGCAGATCAATCTAAATAACGTATATCATAAGTATTTGAAGCTAAACCATTTGATTCGCATGGACATGAAGCTAACTCGTTCGTTTCGCATGCAGTTGAATCTACATTACTTATATCGCTAGTATTTGAAGCTAAATCATGTGTATCGCATGGATTTGAAGCTAAACCTTCTACATCGCATTGATTTGCAGCTAAATCATGTGTTTCGCATGGATTTGAAGCTAACTCGTTCGTTCCGCCTCCATTTGAAGCTATATCACTTATATCGCAAGTATTTGAAGCTAAATCATATGTGCCGCATTGATTTGAAGCTGAACATACTACATCGCATTGATTTGAAGCTAAATCTTGTGTATCGCACGGATTTGAAGCTAAACCTTCTACTTCGCATTGATTTGAAGATAAACCATTTGTTTCACATGGATTTGAACCTACGCCTTCTACTACGCATTGATTTGAAGCTAAATCATTTGTTTCGCATGGAATTGAAGCTACCTCGTTTGTTCCTCCTGCTTTTGAAGCTATATCACTTATATCGCATGGATTTGAAGCTGAGCCTACTACATCGCATTGATTTGCTGCTACATCATGAGTTTTGAATGGATTTGAAGCTAACTCGTTCCTTTCGCCTGCAGTTAATTCTACATCACTTATATCGCAATGATTTGCAGCTAAATCATGTGTTTCGCTTGGATTTTGAAGCTAACTCGTTTGATTAGTCTGCATTTGAAGCTATATCACTTATACCCCAAGTGTTTGAAGCTAAATCATATGTTTCGTGCGGATTTGAAGCTAAACCTTCTACATCGTATTGATTTGAAGCTAAATCTTGTGTATCGCACGGATTTGAAGCTAAACCATCTACTTCGCATTGATTTGAAGATAAACCATTTGTTTCCCATGAATTTGAAGCTAAGCCTTCTACTTCGCATTGATTTGAAGCTAAATCATTTGTTTCGCATGGAATTGAAGCTACCTCGCTTGTTCCTCCAGCTTTTGAAGCTATATCACTTATATCGCAAGTATTTGAATCTAAATCATATGTGTCGTTTGGATTTGAAGCAGAACCTTCTACATCGCATTGATTTGAAGCTAAATCTTGTGTATCGCATGGATTTGAAGCTAAACCTTCTACATCGCATTGGTTTGAAGCTAAATCATGTGTATCTCATGGATTTGAAGCTAACTCGTTAGTTTCGCATGCAGTTGTAGCTAAATAATGTATATCACAAGTATTTGTAGCTAAACCATTTGTTTCGCATGGATTTGAAGAAACGCCTTCTATATCGCATCGATTTGAAGTTAAATCATTTGTTTCGCATGGAATTGAAGCTACCTCGCTTGTTCCTCCAGCTTTTGAAGCTATATCACTTATATCGCAAGTATTTGAATCTAAATCATATGTGTCGTTTGGATTTGAAGCAGAACCTTCTACATCGCATTGATTTGATGCTAAATCTTTTGTATCGCATGGTTTTTAAGCTAAACCTTCTACATCGCATTGATTTGAAGTTAAATCGTGTGTTTCGCATAGATTTGAAGCTAAGCCTTCTACTTCGCATTCATTTGAAGCTAAATCATTTGTTTCGCATGTATTTGAATCTAAGCCTTGTCCTTCGAATTTATTTGAAGCTAAATCATGTGTTTCGTATGGATTTGAAGCTAAACCTTCTACATCGCATTGATTTGAAGCTAAATCAAGTGTCTCGCCTGGAATTGAAGCTACCTCGTTTGTTCCTACAGTATTTGAAGCTATATCACTTATATCGCAAGTATTTGAAGCTAAATCATATGTGTCGCATGGATTTGAAGCTGAACCTACTACATCGCATTGATTTGAAGCTAAGTCTTGTGTATCGCATGGATTTGAAGCTAAAACTTCTACATCGCATTGGTTTGAAGCTAAATCATGTGTATCCCATGGATTTGAACCTAACTCGTTCGTTTCGCATGCAGTTGTAGCTAAATAATGTATATCACAAGTATTTGTAGCTAAACCATTTGTTTTGCATGAATTTGAAGCTAAGCCTTCTACTTCGCATTCATTTGAAGCTAAATCATTTGTTTCGCATGGGTTTGAATCTAAGCCTTGTCCTTCGAATTTATTTGAAGCTAAATCATGTGTTTCGTATGGATTTGAAGCTAAACCTTCTACATCGCATTGATTTGAAGCTAAATCAAGTGTCTCGCCTGGAATTGAAGCTACCTCGTTTGTTCCTACAGTATTTGTAGCTATATCACTTATATCGCAAGTATTAGAAGCTAAATCATATGTGTCGTATGGATTTGATGCAGAACCTTCTACATCGCATTGGTTTGAAGCTAAATCATCTGTTTCGCATGGATTTGAAGCTAAATCGTGTGTTTCGCATGGATTTGAAGCTAACTCGTTTGTTTCGCATGCAGTTGTAGCTGAATAATGTATATCACAAGTATTTGTAGCTAAACCATTTGTTTCGCATGGATTTGAAGCAACGCCTTCTACTTCGCATTGATTTGAAGCTAAATCATTTGTTTCGCATGGAATTGAAGCCACCTCGTTTGTTCATCCAGCTTTTGAAGCTATATCACTTATATCGCAAGTATTTGAAGCTAAATCATATGTGACGCATGGATTTGAAGCTGAACCTTCTACATCGCATTGATTTGAAGCTAAATCTTGTGTATCGCATGGATTTGAAGCTAAACCTTCTACATCACATTGATTTGCAGCTAAATCATGTGTTTCGCATGGATTTGAAGCTAACTCGTTCGTTTCGCCTGCAGTTGAATTTACATCACTTGTATCGGAAGTATTTGAAGCTAAATCATGTGTATCGCGTGGATTTTGAAGCTAACTCGTTTGATTAGCCTGCATTTGAAGCTATATCACTTATACCCCAAGTGTTTGAAGCTAAATCTTATGTTTCGCGTGAATTTGAAGCAGAACCTTCTACATCGCATTGATTTGAAGCTAAATCTAGTGTATCTAATGGATTTGAAGATAAACCTTCTACATCGCATTGATTTGCAGCTAAATCATGTGTTTCGCATGGATTTGAAGCTAACTCGTTCGTATCGCCTCCATTTGAAACTATATCACTTATATCCCAAGTATTTGAATCTAAATCATATGTGCCGCATGGATTTGTGGCTGAACCTACTACATCACATTGATTTGAAGCTAAATCTTTTGTATCGCATGGATTTGAAGCTAAACCTTCTACATCGCATTGATTTGAAGATAAATCGTGTGTTTCGCATGGATTTGAAGCTAAGCCTTCTACTTCGCATTTATTTGAAGCTAAATCACTTGTTTCGCATGGATTTGAATCTAAGCCTTGTCCTTCGAATTGATTTGAAGCTAAATCATGTGTTTCGTACGGATTTGAAGCTAAACCTTCTACATCGCATTGATTTGAAGCTAAATCATGTGTCTCGCATGGAATTGAAGCTACCTCGTTTTTTTCCTACAGTATTTGAAGCTATATCACTTATATCGCAAGTATTTGAAGCTAAATCATATGTGCCGCATGGATTTGAAGCTGAACCTACTACATCGCATTGATTTGAAGCTAAATCTTGTTTATCGCATGGATTTGAAGCTAATCCTTCTACATCGCATTGATTTGAAGCTAAATCATTTGTTTCGCATGGATTTGGTCTAAGCCTTGTCCTTCGAATTGATTTGAAGCTAAATCATGTGTTTCGTATGGATTTGAAGCTAAACCTTAACATCGCAGTGATTTGAAGCTAAACCTTCTACATTCTATTGACTTGAAGCTAAACCTTCTACCTCTTATTGCTTTGAAGCTAAACCTTCTACATCGCAATGATTTGCAGCTAAATAATGTGTTTCGCATGGATTTGAAGCTAACTCGTTTGTTTCGCATGCAGTTGTAGCTGAATAATGTATATCACAAGTATTTGTAGCTAAACCATTTGTTTCGCATGGATTTGAAGCAACGCCTTCTACTTCGCATTGATTTGAAGCTAAATCATTTGTTTCGCATGGAATTGAAGCCACCTCGTTTGTTCCTCCAGCTTTTGAAGCTATATCACTTATATCGCAAGTATTTGAAGCTAAATCATATGTGACGCATGGATTTGAAGCTGAACCTTCTACATCGCATTGATTTGAAGCTAAATCTTGTGTATCGCCTAGTTTTGAAGCTAAACCTGCTACATCTTATTGATTTGAAGCTAAATCATGTGTTTCGCATGGAGTTGAAGCTAACCCGCTTGTTTCGTCAGCATTTGATGCTATATCACTTATATCGCAAGCATCTGAAGCTAAATCATTTGTTTCCCATGGATTTGAAACTAAACCTTCTACATCGCATTGATTTGCAGCTAAATCATGTGTTTTGCATGGATTTGAAGCTAACTCGTTCGTTGCGCCTGTATTTGAAGCTAGATCACTTATATCGCAAGTATTTGAAGCTAAATCATGTGTTTCGCTTGGATTTGAAGCTAAATCGTTTGTTTAAAATCGCTATTTCGCAAGAATTTGTAGCGAAATCGTGTGTTTCGCATGATATTGAAATTAAATCGTTTGTTTCGTGTGAATTTGAAGCTAATTCGTGTATTTCACATGAATCTGAAGTTAAATTGTTCATACCGCATGAATTTGAAGCTAAATCGTTTGTTTCGCGCGGATTTAAAGCTAGATCGTGTAATTCGAATTAATTTGAAGCTAAACTGTTCATTTGGCATGAATTTGAAGCTAAATCGTTTGTTTAAAATCGCTATTTTGCACAAATTTCAATCGAAATCGTGTTTATCGCATGATATTGAAGTTAAATCCTTTGTTTCGTGTGAATTTGAAGCTAATTCGTGTATTTCGCATGAATCCGAAACTAAATTGATCATTTCGCATGAACTTGAAGCTAAATCGTTTGTTTAAAATCGCTATTTCACGAATTTGAATCGAGATCGTGTATATCGCATGATGTTGAATTTAAATCGCTTGTTTCGCGTGAATTTGCAGCTGATTCGTGTATTTCGCATGAATCTGAAGCTAAATTGTTCATATCGCATGGATTTGAAGCAAAATCGATTATTTAAAATCGATTTCGCACGAATTTGAAGCGAAATCGAGGGTTTCGCATGATATTGAACCTAAATCGTATGTTTCGCGTTGATTTAAAGCTAATTCGTTTATTTCGTATGAATCTGAATCTAAATTGTTCATACCGCATGAATTTGAAGCTAAATCGTTTGTTTCGCGTGGATTTAAAGCTAGATCGTGTAATTCGAATTAATTTGAAGCTAAACTGTTCATTTGGCATGAATTTGAAGCTAAATCGTTTGTTTAAAATCGCTATTTTGCACGAATTTCAATCGAAATCGTGTTTATCGCATGATATTGAAGTTAAATCGTTTGTTTCGTGTGAATTTGAAGCTAATTCGTGTATTTCGTATGAATCTGAAGCTAAATTGTTCATTTCGCATGAATTTGAAGCAAAATCGATTATTCAAAATCGTTATTTCGCACGAATTTGAAGCGAAATCGTGTGTTTCGCATGATATTGAAGCTAAATCGTATGTCTCGCGTGAATTTGAAGCTGATTCGTGTATTTCGGATGAATCTGAAGCTAAATTGTTCATATCGCATTAATTTGAAGCTAAATCGTTTGTTTCGCATGGTTCGGAGCTAAACCATGTATATCACAAGAAGTTGAATCTAAACCATTTGACTTGCATGGATTTTATTATAAGCCTTCTACTTCGCATTGATTCGAAGCTAAATCATGTGTTTCGCATTGATTAGAAGCTAACTCGTTCGTTTCGCCTCCATTTGAAACTATGTCACTTATATCGCTAGTATTTGAAGCTAAATCATATGTGCCGTATGGATTTGAAGCTGAACCTACTACATCGCATTGATTTGAAGCTAAACCATTTGTTTCGCATAGATTTCAAGCAACGCCTTCTACTTCGCATTGATTTGCAGCCTAATCATTTGTTTCGCATGGAATTGAAGCCACCTCGTTTGTTCTTCCTGCTTTTGAAGCTATATCACTTATATCACTGAATCATGATTTTCGCATGGATTTAAAGCTAACTCGTTCGATTCGCCTGTATTTGAAGCTAGATCACTTATATCGCAAGTATTTGAAGCTAAATCATGTATTTCGCATGATTTGATGCTAAACCTTCTACATCGCATTGATTTGCAGCTGAATCATGTGTTTCGCATCGATTTGAAGCTAAACCATTTGATTCGCATGGATTTGAAGCTAAGCCTTCTACTTCGCATTAATTGGAATTTAAATCACGTGTTTTGCATGGATTTGAATCTAAACCTTCTACAACGCATTGATTTGAAGCTAACTCGTTCGTTGCGCATGCAGTTAAATCTAAATAACGAATATCGCAAGTATTTGAAGCTAAATCATATGTGTCGTATGGATTTGAAGCAGAACCTTCTACATCGCATTGATTTGAAGCTAAATCTAGTGTATCGCGTGGATTTGAAGCTAAACCTTCTACATCGCATTGATTTGAAGCTAAATCATGTGTTTCGAATGGAATTGAAGCTACCTCGTTTGTTCCTCCAGTTTTTGAAGCTATATCACTTATATCGCAAGTATTTGAAGCTAGATCATATGTGTCGTATGGATTTGAAGCAGAACCTTCTACATCGCATTGATTTGAAGCTAAATCTAGTGTATCGCATGGATTTGAAGCTAATCCTTCTACATCGCATTGATTTGCAGCTAAATCATATGTTTCGCATGGATTTGAAGCTAACTCGTTCGTTTCGCCTCCATTTGAAACTATGTCACTTATATCGCTAGTATTTGAAGCTAAATCATGTATTTCGCATCGATTTGAAGCTGAACCTTCTACATCGCATTGATTTGCAGCTGAATCATGTGTTTCGCATGGATTTGAAGCTAACTCGTTCGTTTCGCCTGCAGTTGAATCTACATTACTTATATCGCTAGTATTTGAAGCTAAATCATGTGTATCGCGTGGATTTTGAAGCTAACTCGTTTGATTAGTCTTCATTTGAAGCTATATCACTTACACCCCCAGTGTTTGAAGATATATCATTTGTTTCGCATGGATTTGAAGCTAATCCTTCTACTTCGCATTGATTTGAAGCTACATCATGTGCATCGCATGGATTTTGAAGCTAACTCGTTTGATTCGTCTGCATTTGAAGCTATATCAATTATATCCCAAGTGTTTGAATTTAAATCATTTGTATCGCGTGGATTTTAAGCTAAACCTTCTACATCGCATTGATTTGATGCTTAATCATGTGTTTTGCATGGATTTGAAGCTAACTCGCGTTTGTTTCCCCTGCATTTGAAGCTATATCACTTATGTCGCAAGTATCTGACGCTAAATCATTGGTGTCGCATGGATTTGAAGCTAAACCTTCTACATCGCATTGATTTGAAGCTTAATCATGTGTTTTGCTTGGATTTGAAGGTAACTCGTTTGTTTCCCCTGCATTTGAAGCTATATCACTTATATCGCAAGTATCTGACGCTAAATCATTTGTGTCGCATGGAATTGAAGCTAAACCTTCTACATCGCATGGATTTGAAGCTAAGCCTTCTACTTCGCATTGATTTGAAGCTAAATCATGTGTTTCGCGTGTATTTGAAGGTAACTCGTTTGTTTCGCATGCAATTGAAACTATTTCACATATATCGCAAGTATTTGAAGCTAAATCATGTGTTTCGCTTGGATTTGAAGCTACCTCGTTTGTTCCTCCAGCTGTTGAAGCTATATCACATATATCGCAAGTATTTGAAGCTAAATCATATGTGTCCCATGGATTTGAAGCTGAACCTTCTACATCGCATTGATTTGAAGCTAAATCTTGTGTATCGCATGGATTTGAAGCTAAACCTTCTACATCACATTGATTTGCAGCTAAATCATGTGTTTCGCAAGGATTTTAATCTAAGCCTTGTCCTTCGAATTGATTTGAAGCTAAATCATGTGTTTTGTATGGATTTGAAGCTAAATCTTCTACATCGCATTGATTTGAAGCTGAATCATGTGTTTTGCATGGATTTGAACCTAACTCGGATGTTTCTCCTGCATTTGAAGCTATATCAATTATATCGCAAGTATCTGACGCTAAATCATTTGTGTCGCATGGATTTGAAACTAAACCTTCTACATCGCATTGATTTGAAGCTGAATCATGTGTTTTGCATGGATTTGAAGCTAACTCGTTTGTTTCCCCTGCATTTGAAGCTATATCAATTATATCGCAATTATCAGATGCTAAATCATTTTTTTCGCATGGATTTGAAGCTAAACCTTCTACATCGCATTGGTTTGCTGCTTAATCATGTGCTTTGCATGGATTTGAAGCTAACTCGTTTGTTTCCCCTGCATTTGAAGCTATATCACTTATGTCGCAACTATCTGACGCTAAATCATTTGTTTCGCATGGATTTGAAGCTAAACATCTACATCGCATTGATTTGCAGCTAAATCATGTGTTTCGCGTGGACTTGAAGCTAACTCGTTTGCTTCGCATGCAGCTGAAGCTATATCACCTATATTCGAGGTGTTTGAAGCTCAATCGTTTGTTGCGCATGGATTTGAAGCTAATCCTTCTTCTTCGCATTGATTTGAAGCTACATCATGTGTATCGCATGGATTTTGAAGCTAACTCATTTGATTCGCATTCATTTGAAGCTATATCACTTATATCGCATGTATCTGATGCTAAATAATTTGTGTGACATGGATTTGAAGCTAAACCTTCTACATCGCATTTATTTGAAGCTTAATCATGTGTTTTGCATGTATTTGAAGCTAACTCGATTGTTTCCCCTGCATTTGAAGCTATATCAACTATATCGCAAGTATCAGATGCTAAATCATTTTTATCGCTTGGATTTGAAGCTAAACCTTCTACATGCATTGATTCGCAGCTTAATCATTTGTTTCGCATGGACTTGAAGCTGAACCTTCTACATCGCATTGATTTGCAGCTAAATCATGTGTTTCGCATGGAGTAGAAGCTAACCCGTTTGTTTCGTCTGCATTTGAAGCTATATCACTTATATCGCAAGCATCTTAAGCTAAATCAATTGTTTCGCATGGATTTGAAGCTAAACCTTCTACATCGCATTGATTTGAAGCTAAATTATGTGTTTCGCATGGATTTGAAGCTAACTCGTTCGTTGCGCATGCAGTTAAATCTAAATTACATATATCACAAGTATTTGTAGCTAAACCATTTGTTTCGCATGGATTTGAATCTAAGCCTTGTACTTCGAGTTGATTTGAAGCTAAATCATGTGTTTCGCATGGATTTGAAGCTAAACCTTCTACATCGCATGGATTTGAAGCCAAATCTTCTACATCGCATTGATTTGAAGCTACATTATATTTTTCGCTTGGATTTGAGCTAAATCTTCTACATCGCATTGATTTGAAGCTGAATCATGTGTTTTGCATGGATTTGAAGCTAACTCGGATGTTTCCCCTGCATTTGAAGCTATATCAATTATATCGCAAGTATCTGACGCTAAAGCATTTGTGTCGCATGGATTTGAAACTAAACCTTCTACATCGCATTGATTTGAAGCTGAATCATGTGTTTTGCATGGATTTGAAGCTAACTCGTTTGTTTCCCCTGCATTTGAAGCTATATCAATTAGATCGCAATTATCAGACGCTAAATCATTTTTTTCGCATGGATTTGAAGCTAAACCTTCTACATCGCATTGATTTGCAGCTTAATCATGTGCATTGCATGGATTTGAACCTAACTCGTTTGTTTCCCCTGGATTTGAAGCTATATCACTTATATAACAAGTATCTGATGCTAAATCATTTGTTTCGCATGGATTTGAAGCTAAACCTTCTACATCGCATTGATTTGAAGCTAAACCTGAATCACCTTATTGATTTGAAGCTAAATCATGTGTTTCGCATGGAGTTGAAGCTAAATTATGTTTTTCGCTTGGATTTGACGCTAAATCTTCTACATCGCATTGATTTGAAGCTAAATCATGTGTTTCGCTTGGATTTGAAGCTAACTCGTTCGTTGCGCATGCAGTTAAATCTAAATAACGTATATCACAAGTATTTGTACCTAAACCATTTGCTTCGAATGGATTTGAAGCTAAACCTCCTATATCGCACTGATTGGAAGCTTATTCGTGTGTTTTGCATGAATTTGAAGCTAACTCGTTTGTTTCCCCTGCATTTGAAGCTATATCACTTATATCGCAAGTATCTGACGCTAAATCATTTGTGTCGCATGGATTTGAAGCTAAACCTTCTACATCGCATTGATTTGAAGCTAAGTCATGTGTTTGGCATGGAGTTGATGCTAACCTGTTTGTGTCGTCAGCATTTGAAGCTATATCACTTATATCCCAAGCATCTGAAGCTAAATCATTTGTTTCCCATGATTTGAAGCTAAACCTTCTACATCGCATTTATTTGCAGTTAAATCACGTGTTTTGCATGACTTTGAAGCTAACTCGTTTGTTTCCCCTGCATTTGAAGCTATATCACTTATATCGCAAGTATCTGACGCTAAATCATTTGTGTCGCATGGGTTTGAGGCTAAACCTGCAACATCTTATTGTTTTGAAGCTAAATCATGTGTTTCGCATCGAGTTGAAGCTACCATTTGTTTCGTCAGCATTTGAAGCAATATCACTCATATCGCAAGTATCAGAATCTAAATCATTTGCGTCGCATTGTTTTTTAAGCTAAACCTTCTACATAGCATTGATTTGAAGCTATATCGTATGTTTTGCATGAATTTGAAGCTAACTCGTTTGTTTCCCCTGCATTTGAAGCTATATCACTTATATCGCAAGTATCTGACGCTAAATCATTTGTGTCGCATGGGTTTGAGGCTAATCCTGCAACATCTTATTGATTTGAAGCTAAATCATGTGGTTTGCATGGATTTGAAGCTAACTCGTTTGTTTCCCCTGCATTTGAAGCTATATCACTTATATCGCAAGTATTTGTAGCTAAACCATTTGTTTCACATGGATTTGAATCTAAGCCTTGTACTTCGAGTTGATTTGAAGCTAAATCATGTGTTTCGCTTGGATTTGAAGCTAACTCGTTCGTTGCGCATGCAGTTAAATCTAAATAACGTATATCACAAGTATTTGTACCTAAACCATTTGCTTCGAATGGATTAGATGCTAAACCTTCTACATCGCATTGATTTGAAGCTTATTCGTGTGTTTTGCATGGATTTGAAGCTAACTCGTTTGTTTCCCCTGCATTTAAAGCTATATCAATTATATCGCAATTATCAGATGCTAAATCATTCTTTTCGCATGGATTTGAAGTTAAACCTTCTACATCGCATTGATTTGCAGCTAAATCATGTGTTTCGCATCGACTTGAAGCTAACTCGTTTGCTTCGCATGCAGCTGAAGCTGTATCACCTATATCCGAAGTGTTTGAAGCCCAATCGTTTGTTCCGAATGGATTTGAAGCTAATCCTACTACTTCGCATTGATTTGAAGCTAAACCTTCTACATCGCATTGATTTGAAGCTAAATTATGTGTTTCGCATGGAGTTGAAGCTAACTCGTTTGTTTCGCATTCATTTGAAATTATATCACTTATATCGCATGTATCTGATGCTAAATCATTTGTGTCGCATGGATTTGAAGCTAAACCTTCTGCATCGCATTGATTTGAAGCTAAATCATGTGTTTCGCATGGATTTGAAGCTAACTCGTTTGTTTCGCATGCAGTTGTAGCTAAATAATATATATCACAAGTATTTGTAACTAAACCATTTGTTTCGCATGGATTTCAAGCTAAACCTTCTACATCACATTGATTTGAAGCTAAATCATGTGTTTCGCTTGGATTTGAAGCTAAATCTTCTACATCGAATTGACTTGAAGCTAAATCTTGTGTTTCGTGTTGATTTGAAGCTAACTCGTTTGTTTCGCTGCATTTGAAGCTATATAACTCATATCGCAAGTATCTCAAGCTAAATCATTTGTGTCGCATTGTTATTTAAGCTGAACCTTCTAGATCGCATTGATTTGAAGCTAAATCTTGTGTATCGCATGGATTTGAAGCTAAACCTCCTACATCGCAATGATTTGAATCTAAATCATGTGTTTCGCATTGATTTGAAGCTAAATCGTGTGTTTCGCATGGATTTGAATCTAACTCGTTCGATGCGCATGCAGTTAAGTCTAAATAACGTATATCACAAGTATTTGAAGCTAAACCATTTGTTTCGCATGGATTTGAAGCTAAACCTTCTACATCGTATTGATTTGCAGCTAAATCATGTGTTTCGCATGGATTTGAAGCTAACTCATTTGATTAGTCTGCATTTGAAGCTATATCACCTATATCCGAAGTGTTTGAAGATCAATCGTTTGTTCCGCATGTATTTGAAGCTAATCTTTCTACTTCGCATTGATTTGAAGCTACATCATGTGTATCACATGGATTTTGAAGGTTACTCGTTTGTTTCGCATCCAGTTGAAGCTACATCACTTATATCGCAAGTATTTGATGCTAAATCTTGTGTATCGCTGGGATTTCGAAGCTAACTCGTTTGATTAGTCTGCTTTTGAAGCTATATCACTTATACCCCAAGTGTTTGAAGCTAAACCATTTATTTCGCATGGATTTGAAGCTAAGCATTCTACTTCGCAATGATTTGAAGCTAAATCATTTGTTTCGCAAGGATTTTAATCTAAGCCTTGTCCGTCGAATTGATTTGAAGCTAAATCATGTGTTTTGTATGGATTTGAAGCTAAACCTTCTACATCGCATTGATTTGAAGCTAAACCTTCTACATTCTATTGATTTGAAGCTAAACCTTCTACCTCTTGTTGATTTGAAGCTTTAACCTTCTACATCGCATTGATTTGCAGCTAAACCATGTGTTTCGAATGGATTTGAAGCTAAATCATTTGTTTCGCATGGATTTGAATCTAAGCCTTGTACTTCGAGTTGATTTGAAGCTAAATCATGTGTTTCGCATGGATTTGAAGCTAAACCTTCTACATCGCATGGATTTGAAGCCAAATCTTCTACATCGCATTGATTTGAAGCTACATTATATTTTTCGCTTGGATTTGAAGCTAAATCTTCTACATCGCATTGATTTGAAGCTGAATCATGTGTTTTGCATGGATTTGAAGCTAACTCGGATGTTTCCCCTGCATTTGAAGCTATATCAATTATATCGCAAGTATCTGACGCTAAAGCATTTGTGTCGCATGGATTTGAAACTAAACCTTCTACATCGCATTGATTTGAAGCTGAATCATGTGTTTTGCATGGATTTGAAGCTAACTCGTTTGTTTCCCCTGCATTTGAAGCTATATCAATTAGATCGCAATTATCAGACGCTAAATCATTTTTTTCGCATGGATTTGAAGCTAAACCTTCTACATCGCATTGATTTGCAGCTTAATCATGTGCATTGCATGGATTTGAACCTAACTCGTTTGTTTCCCCTGGATTTGAAGCTATATCACTTATATAACAAGTATCTGATGCTAAATCATTTGTTTCGCATGGATTTGATGCTAAACCTTCTACATCGCATTGATTTGAAGCTAAACCTGAATCACCTTATTGATTTGAAGCTAAATCATGTGTTTCGCATGGAGTTGAAGCTAAATTATGTTTTTCGCTTGGATTTGACGCTAAATCTTCTACATCGCATTGATTTGAAGCTAAATCATGTGTTTCGCTTGGATTTGAAGCTAACTCGTTCGTTGCGCATGCAGTTAAATCTAAATAACGTATATCACAAGTATTTGTACCTAAACCATTTGCTTCGAATGGATTTGAAGCTAAACCTTCTATATCGCATTGATTGGAAGCTTATTCGTGTGTTTTGCATGAATTTGAAGCTAACTCGTTTGTTTCCCCTGCATTTGAAGCTATATCACTTATATCGCAAGTATCTGACGCTAAATCATTTGTGTCGCATGGATTTGAAGCTAAACCTTCTACATCGCATTGATTTGAAGCTAAGTCATGTGTTTGGCATGGAGTTGATGCTAACCTGTTTGTGTCGTCAGCATTTGAAGCTATATCACTTATATCCCAAGCATCTGAAGCTAAATCATTTGTTTCCCATGGATTTGAAGCTAAACCTTCTACATCGCATTTATTTGCAGTTAAATCACGTGTTTTGCATGACTTTGAAGCTAACTCGTTTGTTTCCCCTGCATTTGAAGCTATATCACTTATATCGCAAGTATCTGACGCTAAATCATTTGTGTCGCATGGGTTTGAGGCTAAACCTGCAACATCTTATTGATTTGAAGCTAAATCATGTGTTTCGCATCGAGTTGAAGCTACCCATTTGTTTCGTCAGCATTTGAAGCAATATCACTCATATCGCAAGTATCAGAATCTAAATCATTTGCGTCGCATTGTTTTTTAAGCTAAACCTTCTACATAGCATTGATTTGAAGCTATATCGTATGTTTTGCATGAATTTGAAGCTAACTCGTTTGTTTCCCCTGCATTTGAAGCTATATCACTTATATCGCAAGTATCTGACGCTAAATCATTTGTGTCGCATGGGTTTGAGGCTAATCCTGCAACATCTTATTGATTTGAAGCTAAATCATGTGGTTTGCATGGATTTGAAGCTAACTCGTTTGTTTCCCCTGCATTTGAAGCTATATCACTTATATCGCAAGTATTTGTAGCTAAACCATTTGTTTCACATGGATTTGAATCTAAGCCTTGTACTTCGAGTTGATTTGAAGCTAAATCATGTGTTTCGCTTGGATTTGAAGCTAACTCGTTCGTTGCGCATGCAGTTAAATCTAAATAACGTATATCACAAGTATTTGTACCTAAACCATTTGCTTCGAATGGATTAGATGCTAAACCTTCTACATCGCATTGATTTGAAGCTTATTCGTGTGTTTTGCATGGATTTGAAGCTAACTGGTTTGTTTCCCATGCATTTAAAGCTATATCAATTATATCGCAATTATCAGATGCTAAATCATTCTTTTCGCATGGATTTGAAGTTAAACCTTCTACATCGCATTGATTTGCAGCTAAATCATGTGTTTCGCATCGACTTGAAGCTAACTCGTTTGCTTCGCATGCAGCTGAAGCTGTATCACCTATATCCGAAGTGTTTGAAGCCCAATCGTTTGTTCCGAATGGATTTGAAGCTAATCCTACTACTTCGCATTGATTTGAAGCTAAACCTTCTACATCGCATTGATTTGAAGCTAAATTATGTGTTTCGCATGGAGTTGAAGCTAACTCGTTTGTTTCGCATTCATTTGAAATTATATCACTTATATCGCATGTATCTGATGCTAAATCATTTGTGTCGCATGGATTTGAAGCTAAACCTTCTACATCGCATTGATTTGAAGCTTAATCATGTGGTTTGCATGGAATTGAAGCTAACTCGTTTGTTTCCCCTGCATTTCAAGCTATATCACTTATATCGCAAGTATCTGACGCTAAATCATTTGTGTTGCATGGAATTGAAGCTAAACCTTCTACATCGCATAGATTTGAAGCTAAACCTTCTACATCGCATTGATTTGAAGCTAAATCTTGTGTATCGCATGGATTTGAAGCTAAACCTTCTGCATCGCATTGATTTGAAGCTAAATCATGTGTTTCGCATGGATTTGAAGCTAACTCGTTTGTTTCGCATGCAGTTGTAGCTAAATAATATATATCACAAGTATTTGTAACTAAACAATTTGTTTCGCATGGATTTCAAGCTAAACCTTCTACATCACATTGATTTGAAGCTAAATCATGTGTTTCGCTTGGATTTGAAGCTAAATCTTCTACATCGAATTGACTTGAAGCTAAATCTTGTGTTTCGTGTTGATTTGAAGCTAACTCGTTTGTTTCGCTGCATTTGAAGCTATATAACTCATATCGCAAGTATCTTAAGCTAAATCATTTGTGTCGCATTGTTATTTAAGCTGAACCTTCTAGATCGCATTGATTTGAAGCTAAATCATGTGTTTCGCATTGATTTGAAGCTAAATCGTGTGTTTCGCATGGATTTGAATCTAACTCGTTCGATGCGCATGCAGTTAAGTCTAAATAACGTATACCACAAGTATTTGAAGCTAAACCATTTGTTTCGCATGGATTTGAAGCTAAACCTTCTACATCGTATTGATTTGCAGCTAAATCATGTGTTTCGCATGGATTTGAAGCTAACTCATTTGATTAGTCTGCATTTGAAGCTATATCACCTATATCCGAAGTGTTTGAAGTTCAATCGTTTGTTCCGCATGTATTTGAAGCTAATCTTTCTACTTCGCATTGATTTGAAGCTACATCATGTGTATCACATGGATTTTGAAGGTTACTCGTTTGTTTCGCATCCAGTTGAAGCTACATCACTTATATCGCAAGTATTTGATGCTAAATCTTGTGTATCGCTGGGATTTCGAAGCTAACTCGTTTGATTAGTCTGCTTTTGAAGCTATATCACTTATACCCCAAGTGTTTGAAGCTAAACCATTTATTTCGCATGGATTTGAAGCTAAGCATTCTACTTCGCAATGATTTGAAGCTAAATCATTTGTTTCGCAAGGATTTTAATCTAAGCCTTGTCCTTCGAATTGATTTGAAGCTAAATCATGTGTTTTGTATGGATTTGAAGCTAAACCTTCTACATCGCATTGATTTGAAGCTAAACCTTCTACATTCTATTGATTTGAAGCTAAACCTTCTACCTCTTGTTGATTTGAAGCTTTAACCTTCTACATCGCATTGATTTGCAGCTAAACCATGTGTTTCGAATGGATTTGAAGCTAAATCATTTGTTTCGCATGGATTTGAATCTAAGCCTTGTCCTTCGAATTGATTTGCAGCTGAATCATGTGTTTCGCATGGATTTGCAGGTAACTCGTTCGTTTCGCCTGCATTTGAAACTATTTCACATATATCGCAAGTATTTGAAGCTAAATCATGTGTTTCTCTTGGATTTGAAGCTACCTCGTTTGTTCCTCCAGCTGTTGAAGCTATATCACATATATCGCAAGTATTTGAAGTTTAATCATATGTGTCCCATGGATTTGAAGCTGAACCTTCTACATCGCAATGATTTGAAGCTAAATCTTGTGTATCGCATGGATTTGAAGCTAAACCTTCTACATCACATTAATTTGCAGCTAAATCATGTGTTTCGCATGGATTTGAAGCTAACTCGTTCGATGCGCATGCAGTTAAGTCTAAATAACGTATATCACAAGTATTTGAAGCTAAACCATTTGTTTCGCATGGATTTGAAGCTAAACCTTCTACATCGTATTGATTTGCAGCTAAATCATGTGTTTCGCATGGATTTGAAGCTAACTCATTTGATTAGTCTGCATTTGAAGCTATATCACCTATATCCGAAGTGTTTGAAGTTCAATCGTTTGTTCCGCATGTATTTGAAGCTAATCTTTCTACTTCGCATTGATTTGAAGCTACATCATGTGTATCACATGGATTTTGAAGGTTACTCGTTTGTTTCGCATCCAGTTGAAGCTACATCACTTATATCGCAAGTATTTGATGCTAAATCTTGTGTATCGCTGGGACTTCGAAGCTAACTCGTTTGATTAGTCTGCTTTTGAAGCTATATCACTTATACCCCAAGTGTTTGAAGCTAAACCATTTATTTCGCATGGATTTGAAGCTAAGCATTCTACTTCGCAATGATTTGAAGCTAAATCATTTGTTTCGCAAGGATTTTAATCTAAGCCTTGTCCTTCGAATTGATTTGAAGCTAAATCATGTGTTTTGTATGGATTTGAAGCTAAACCTTCTACATCGCATTGATTTGAAGCTAAACCTTCTACATTCTATTGATTTGAAGCTAAACCTTCTACCTCTTGTTGATTTGAAGTATTAAACTTCTACATCGCATTGATTTGCAGCTAAACCATGTGTTTCGCATGGATTTGAAGCTAACCCGTTCGTTTCGCCTGCAGATGAATCTACATCACTTATGTCGCAAGTATTTGAAGCTAAATCATGTGTATCGCGTGGATTTTGAAGCTAACTCGTTTGATTAGTCTGCATTTGAAGCTATATCACTTATACCCCAAGTGTTTGAAGCTAAATCATTTGTTTCGCATGGATTTGAATCTAAGCCTTGTCCTTCGAATTGATTTGCAGCTGAATCATGTGTTTCGCATGGATTTGAAGCTAACTCTTTCGTTGCGCATGCAGTTCAATCTTAATAACGTATATCACAAGTATTTGAAGCTAAACCATTTGATTCGCATGGATTTGAAGCTAAGCCTTCTACTTCGCATTAATTCGAAGTTAAATCACGTGTTTTGCATGGATTTGAAGCTAAACCTTCTACATCGCATTGATTTGAAGATAAATCGTGTGTTTCGCTTAGATTTGAAGCTAACTCGTTAGTTTCGCATGCAGTTGTAGCTAAATAATTTATATCACAAGTATTTGTAGCTAAACCATTTGTTTCGCATGGATTTCAAGCAACGCCTTCTACTTCGCATTGATTTGAAGCTAAATCTTGTGTATCGCATGGATTTGAAGCTAAACCTTCTACATCGCATTGATTTGAAGATAAATCGTGTGTTTCGCATGGATTTGAAGCTAACTCGTTATTTTCGCATGCAGTTGTAGCTAAGTAATGTATATCACAAGTATTTGAAGCTAAACCATTTGATTCGCATGGATTTGAAGCTAAGCCTTCTACTTCGCATTAATTGGAAGTTAAATCACGTGTTTTGCATGGATTTGAAGCTAAACATTCTACATCGCATTGATTTGAAGCTAAATCATGTGTTTCGCATGCAGTTGAAGCTAAATCATAACTTTCACAAGTATTTGAAGATGAACCATTTGAATCGCATTGATTTGAAACCGAGCCTTCTACTTCGCACTGATTTGCAGCTAAATAATGTGTTTCGCATGGATTTGAAGCTAAACCTTCTACATCGCATTGATTTGCAGCTGAATCATGTGTTTCGCATGGATTTGAAGCTAAACCTTCTACATCGCATTGATTTGAAGCTAAATCATGTGTTTTCCATGGATTTGAAGCTGACTCGTTCGTTTCGCCTCCATTTGAAACTATATCACTTATATCGCAAGCATTTGAAGCTAAATCATATGTGCCGCATGGATTTGAAGCTGAACCTACTACATCGCATTGATTTAAAGCTAAATCTTGTGTATCGCATGGATTTTGAAGCTAATCCTTCTACATCGCGTTGATTTGAAGATAAATCGTGTGTTTCGCATGGATTTGAAGCTAAGCAATGTGTATCACAATTATTTGTAGCTAAACCATTTGTTTCGCATGGATTTGAAGCTACGCCTTCTACATCGCATTGATTTGAAGCTAAATCATGTGTTTTGCATGGATTTGAAGCTGACTCGTTCGTTTCGCCTCCATATGAAACTATATCACTTATATCGCAAGCATTTGAAGCTAAATCATATGTGCCGCATGGATTTGAAGCTGAACCTACTACATCGCATTGATTTGAAGCTAAATCTTGTGTATCGCATGGATTTTGAAGCTAATCCTTCTACATCGCATTGATTTGAAGATAAATCGTGTGTTTCGCATGGATTTGAAGCTAAGCAATGTATATCACAATTATTTGTAGCTAAACCATTTGTTTCGCATGGATTTGAAGCTACGCCTTCTACTTCGCATTGATTTGAAGCTAAATCATTTGTTTCGCAAGGAATTGAGGCTACCTCGTTTGTTCCTCCTGCTTTTGAAGCTATATCACTTATATCGCATGGATTTGAAGCTGAACCTACTACATCACATTGATTTGAAGCTAAATCTTGTGTATCGCATGGATTTGAAGCAAACCATCTACATCGCATTGATTTGAAGCTTAATCATGTGTTTCGTATGGATTTGAGGGCAACTCGTTAGTTTCGCATGCAGTTGTAGCTAAATAATTTATATCACAAGTATTTGTAGCTAAACCATTTGTTTCGCATGAATTTGAAGCTAAGCCTTCTACTTCGCAATGATTTGAAGCTAAATCATTTGTTTCGCATGGAATTGAAGCTACCTCGTTTGTTCCTCCAGCTTTTGAAGCTATATCACTTATATCGCATGGATTTGAAGCTGAGCCTACTACATCGCATTGATTTCCTGCTAAATCATGAGTTTTGAATGGATTCGAAGCTAGCTCGTTCGTTTCGCCTGCAGTTGATTCTACATCACTTATGTCGCAAGTATTTGAAGCTAAATCATGTGTATCGCGTGGATTTTGAATCTCACTCGTTTGATTAGTCTGCATTTGAAGCAATATCACTTATACCCCAAGTGTTTGATGCTAAATCATATGTTTCGCGTTGATTTGAAGCTAAACCTTCTACATCTCATTGATTTGAAGCTAAGTCATGTGTCTCGCATGGATTTGAAGCTAACTCGTTCGTTTCGCCACCATTTGAAACTATGTCACTTATATCGCAAGTATTTGAAGCTAAATCATATGTGCCGCATGGATTTGAAGCTGAACCTACTACATCCCATTGATTTGAAGCTAAATCTTGTGTATCGCACGGAGTTGAAGCTAAACCTTCTACATCGCATTGATTTGAAGCCAAATCATGTGTTTCGCATTGATATGAAGCTAACTCGTTCGTTTCGCCTGCAGTTGAATCTACATTACTTATGTCGCTAGTATTTGAAGCTAAATCATGTGTATCGCGTGGATTTTGAAGCTAAATCGTTTGATTAGTCTTCATTTGAAGCTATATCACTTACACCCCAAGTGTTTGAAGCTATATCATTTGTTTCGCATGGATTTGAAGCTAAACCTTCTTCATCGCATTGATTTGCAGCTAAATCATGTGTTTCGCATGGATTTGAAGCTAACTCGTTTGTTGCGCATGCAGTTCAATCTAAATAACGTATATCACAAGTATTTGAAGCTAAACCATTTGATTCGCATGGATTTGAAGCTAAGCCTTCTACTTCGCATTAATTGGAAGTTAAATCACGTGTTTTGCATGAATTTGAAGCAAACCATCTACATCGCATTGATTTGAAGCTTAATCATGTGTATCGCATGGATTTGAAGCTAAGCAATGTATATTACAATTATTTGTAGCTAAACCATTTGTTTCGCATGGATTTGAAGCTACGCCTTCTACTTCGCATTGATTTGAAGCTAAATCATTTGTTTCGCAAGGAATTGAAGCTACCTCGTTTGTTCCTCCTGCATTTGAAGCTATATCACTTATATCGCATGGATTTGAAGCTGAACCTACTACATCACATTGATTTGAAGCTAAATCTTGTGTATCGCATGGATTTGAAGCAAACCATCTACATCGCATTAATTTGAAGCTTAATCATGTGTTTCGTATGGATTTGATGGCAACTCGTTTGTTTCGCATGCAGTTGTAGCTAAATAATGTATATCACAAGTATTTGCAGCTAAACCATTTGTTTCGCATGAATTTGAAGCTAAGCCTTCTACTTCGCATTGATTTGAAGCTAAATCATTTGTTTCGCATGGATTTGAATCTACGCCTTGTCCTTCGAATTGATTTGAAGCTAAATCATGTGTTTCGTATGGTTTTGAAGCTAAACCTTAACATCGCCTTGATTTGAAGCTAAACCTTCTACATTCTATTGATTTGAAGCTAAACCTTCTACCTCTTATTGTTTTGAAGCTAAACCTTCTACATCGCAATGATTTGAAGCTAAGTCATGTGTCTCGCATGGATTTGAAGCAAACTCGTTCATTTCGCCTCCATTTGAAACTATGTCACTTATATCGCAAGTATTTGTAGCTAAATCATATGTGCCGCATGGATTTGAAGCTGAACCTACTACATCGCATTGATTTGAAGCTAAATCTTGTGTATCGCACGGATTTGAAGCTAAACCTTCTACATCGCATTGATTTGAAGCTAAATCATTTGTTCCGCATGGATTTGAATCTGAACCTTGTCCTTCGAATTCATTTGAAGCTAAATCAAGTGTTTCGTATGGATTTGAAGCTAAACCTTGTACATCGCATTGATTTGAAGCTGAATCTTCTACATTCTATTGATTTGAAGGTAAACCATCTACCTCTTATTGTTTTGAAGCTAATCCTTCTACATCGCAATGATTTGCAGCCAAATCATGTGTTTCGCATTGATTTGAAGCTAACTCGTTCGTTTCGCCTGCAGTTGAATCTACATTACTTATATCGCTAGTATTTGAACTAAATCATGTGTATCGCGTGGATTTTGAAGCTAACTCTTTTGATTAGTCTTCATTTGAAGCTTTATCACTTACACCCCAAGTGTTTGAAGCTATATCATTTGTTTCGCATGGATTTGAAGCTAACTCGTTCGTTGCGCATGTAGTTCAATCTAAATAACGTATATCACAAGTATTTGAAGCTAAACCATTTGATTCGCATGGATTTGAAGCTAAGCCTTCTACTTCGCATTAATTGGAAGTTAAATCACGTGTTTTGCATGGATTTGAAGCTAAACCTTCTACATCGCATTGATTTGAAGATTAATCGTGTGTGTCGCATGAATTTGAAGCAAACCATCTACATCGCATTGATTTGAAGCTAAATCTTGTGTATCGCACGGATTTGAAGCTAAACCTTCTACATCGCATTGATTTGAAGCTAAATCATTTGTTCCGCATGGATTTGAATCTAAACCTTGTCCTTCGAATTCATTTGAAGCTAAATCAAGTGTTTCGTATGGATTTGAAGCTAAACCTTGTACATCGCATTGATTTGAAGCTGAATCTTCTACATTCTATTGATTTGAAGGTAAACCTTCTACCTCTTATTGTTTTGAAGCTAAACCTTCTACATCGCAATGATTTGCAGCCAAATCATGTGTTTCGCATTGATTTGAAGCTAACTCGTTCGTTTCGCCTGCAGTTGAATCTACATTACTTATATCGCTAGTATTTGAACTAAATCATGTGTATCGCATGGATTTGAATCTAAACCTTGTCCTTCGAATTCATTTGAAGCTAAATCAAGTGTTTCGTATGGATTTGAAGCTAAACCTTCTACATCGCATTGATTTGAAGCTGCATCTTCTACATTCTATTGATTTGAAGCTAAACCTTCTACCTCTTATTGTTTTGAAGCTAAACCTTCTACATCGCAATGATTTGCAGCCAAATCATGTGTTTCGCATTGATTTGATGCTAACTCGTTCGTTTCGCCTGCAGTTGAATCTACATTACTTATATCGCTAGTATATGAAGCTAAATCATGTGTATCGCGTGGATTTTGAAGCTAACTCGTTTGATTAGTCTTCATTTGAAGCTGTATCACTTACACCCCAAGTGTTTGAAGCTATGTCATTTGTTTCGCATGGATTTGAAGCTAAACCTTCTTCATCGCATTGATTTGCAGCTAAATCATGTGTTTCGCATGGATTTGAAGCTAACTCGTTCGTTGCGCATGCAGTTCAATCTAAATAACGTATATCACAAGTATTTGAAGCTAAACCATTTGATTCGCATGGATTTGAAGCTAAGCCTTCTACTTCGCATTAATTGGAAGTTAAATCACGTGTTTTGCATGGATTTGAAGCTAAACATTCTACATCGCATTGATTTGAAGCTAAATCATGTGTTTCGCATGCAGTTGAAGCTAAATCATGACTTTCACAAGTATTTGAAGATGAACCATTTGAATCGCATTGATTTGAAACCGAGCCTTCTACTTCGCACTGATTTGCAGCTAAATAATGTGTTTCGCATGGATTTGAAGCTAAACCTTCTACATCGCATTGATTTGCAGCTGAATCATGTGTTACGCATGGATTTGAAGCTAAACCTTCTACATCGCATTGATTTGAAGCTAAATCATGTGTTTTGCATGGATTTGAAGCTGACTCGTTCGTTTCGCCTCCGTATGAAACTATATCACTCATATCGCAAGCATTTGAAGCTAAATCATATGTGCCGCATGGATTTGAAGCTGAACCTACTACATCGCATTGATTTGAAGCTAAATCTTGTGTATCGCATGGATTTTGAAGCTAATCCTTCTACATCGCATTGATTTGAAGATAAATCGTGTGTTTCGCATGGATTTGAAGCTAAGCAATGTATATCACAATTATTTGTAGCTAAACCATTTGTTTCGCATGGATTTGAAGCTACGCCTTCTACTTCGCATTGATTTGAAGCTAAATCATTTGTTTCGCAAGGAATTGAGGCTACCTCGTTTGTTCCTCCTGCTTTTGAAGCTATATCACTTATATCGCATGGATTTGAAGCTGAGCCTACTACATCGCATTGATTTCCTGCTAAATCATGAGTTTTGAATGGATTCGAAGCTAGCTCGTTCGTTTCGCCTGCAGTTGATTCTACATCACTTATGTCGCAAGTATTTGAAGCTAAATCATGTGTATCGCGTGGATTTTGAATCTAACTCGTTTGATTAGTCTGCATTTGAAGCAATATCACTTATACCCCAAGTGTTTGATGCTAAATCATATGTTTCGCGTTGATTTGAAGCTAAACCTTCTACATCTCATTGATTTGAAGCTAAGTCATGTGTCTCGCATGGATTTGAAGCTAACTCGTTCGTTTCGCCACCATTTGAAACTATGTCACTTATATCGCAAGTATTTGAAGCTAAATCATATGTGCCGCATGGATTTCAAGCTGAACCTACTACATCCCATTGATTTGAAGCTAAATCTTGTGTATCGCACGGAGTTGAAGCAAAACCTTCTACATCGCATTGATTTGAAGCCAAATCATGTGTTTCGCATTGATATGAAGCTAACTCGTTCGTTTCGCCTGCAGTTGAATCTACATTACTTATGTCGCTAGTATTTGAAGCTAAATCATGTGTATCGCGTGGATTTTGAAGCTAAATCGTTTGATTAGTCTTCATTTGAAGCTATATCACTTACACCCCAAGTGTTTGAAGCTATATCATTTGTTTCGCATGGATTTGAAGCTAAACCTTCTTCATCGCATTGATTTGCAGCTAAATCATGTGTTTCGCATGGATTTGAAGCTAACTCGTTTGTTGCGCATGCAGTTCAATCTAAATAACGTATATCACAAGTATTTGAAGCTAAACCATTTGATTCGCATGGATTTGAAGCTAAGCCTTCTACTTCGCATTAATTGGAAGTTAAATCACGTGTTTTGCATGAATTTGAAGCAAACCATCTACATCGCATTGATTTGAAGCATAATCATGTGTATCGCATGGATTTGAAGCTAAGCAATGTATATCACAATTATTTGTAGCTAAACCATTTGTTTCGCATGGATTTGAAGCTACGCCTTCTACTTCGCATTGATTTGAAGCTAAATCATTTGTTTCGCAAGGAATTGAAGCTACCTCGTTTGTTCCTCCTGCATTTGAAGCTATATCACTTATATCGCATGGATTTGAAGCTGAACCTACTACATCACATTGATTTGAAGCTAAATCTTGTGTATCGCATGGATTTGAAGCAAACCATCTACATCGCATTAATTTGAAGCTTAATCATGTGTTTCGTATGGATTTGATGGCAACTCGTTTGTTTCGCATGCAGTTGTAGCTAAATAATGTATATCACAAGTATTTGCAGCTAAACCATTTGTTTCGCATGAATTTGAAGCTAAGCCTTCTACTTCGCATTGATTTGAAGCTAAATCGTTTGTTTCGCATGGAATTGAAGCTACCTCGTTTGTTCCTCCAGCTTTTGAAGCTATATCACTTATATCGCAAGTATTTGAAGCTAAATCATATTTGTCGTATGGATTTGAAGCAGAACCTTCTACATCGCATTGATTTGAAGCTAAATCTAGTGTATCGCATGGATTTGAAGCTAAACCTTCTACTACGCATTGATTTGAAGCTAAATCATTTGTTTCGCATGGAATTGAAGCTACCTCGTTTGTTCCTCCTGCTTTTGAAGCTATATCACTTATATCGCATGTATTTGAAGCTGAGCCTACTACATCGCATTGATTTCCTGCTAAATCATGAGTTTTGAATGGATTTGAAGCTAACTCGTTCGTTTCGCCTGCAGTTGATTCTACATCACTTATATCGCAAGTATATGAAGCTAAATCATGTGTATCGCGTGGATTTTGAATCTAACTCGTTCGTTTCGCCACCATTTTAAGCTATGTCACTTATATCGCAAGTATTTGAAGCTAAATCATATATGCCGCATGGATTTGAAGCTGAACCTACTACATCGCATTGATTTGAATCTAAATCTTGTGTATCGCATGGATTTGATGCTAAATCTTCTACATCGTATTGATTTGAAGCTAAATCATTTGTTTCGCATGGATTTGAATCTACGCCTTGTCCTTCGAATTGATTTGAAGCTAAATCATGTGTTTCGTATGGTTTTGAAGCTAAACCTTAACATCGCCTTGATTTGAAGCTAAACCTTCTACATTCTATTGATTTGAAGCTAAACCTTCTACCTCTTATTGTTTTGAAGCTAAACCTTCTACATCGCAATGATTTGAAGCTAAGTCATGTGTCTCGCATGGATTTGAAGCTAACTCGTTCATTTCGCCTCCATTTGAAACTATGTCACTTATATCGCAAGTATTTGTAGCTAAATCATATGTGCCGCATGGATTTGAAGCTGAACCTACTACGTCGCATTGATTTGAAGCTAAATCTTGTGTATCGCACGGATTTGAAGCTAAACCTTCTACATCGCATTGATTTGAAGCTAAATCATTTGTTCCGCATGGATTTGAATCTAAACCTTGTCCTTCGAATTCATTTGAAGCTAAATCAAGTGTTTCGTATGGATTTGAAGCTAAACCTTGTACATCGCATTGATTTGAAGCTGAATCTTCTACATTCTATTGATTTGAAGGTAAACCATCTACCTCTTATTGTTTTGAAGCTAATCCTTCTACATCGCAATGATTTGCAGCCAAATCATGTGTTTCGCATTGATTTGAAGCTAACTCGTTCGTTTCGCCTGCAGTTGAATCTACATTACTTATATCGCTAGTATTTGAACTAAATCATGTGTATCGCGTGGATTTTGAAGCTAACTCTTTTGATTAGTCTTCATTTGAAGCTTTATCACTTACACCCCAAGTGTTTGAAGCTATATCATTTGTTTCGCATGGATTTGAAGCTAAACCTTCTTCATCGCATTGATTTGCAGCTAAATCATGTGTTTCGCATGGATTTGAAGCTAACTCGTTCGTTGCGCATGCAGTTCAATCTAAATAACGTATATCACAAGTATTTGAAGCTAAACCATTTGATTCGCATGGATTTGAAGCTAAGCCTTCTACTTCGCATTAATTGGAAGTTAAATCACGTGTTTTGCATGGATTTGAAGCTAAACCTTCTACATCGCATTGATTTGAAGATTAATCGTGTGTGTCGCATGAATTTGAAGCAAACCATCTACATCGCATTGATTTGAAGCTTAATCATGTGTATCGCACGGATTTGAAGCTAAACCTTCTACATCGCATTGATTTGAAGCTAAATCATGTGTATCGCTTGGATTTTGAAGCTAACTCGTTTAATTAGTCTGCATTTGAAGCTATATCACTTATACCCCAAGTGTTTGAAGCTAAATCATATGTTTCGCGTGGATTTGAAGCTAAACATTCTACATCGCATTGATTTGAAGCTAACTCGTTTGTTTCGCATGCGGTTGTAGCTAAATAATGTTTATCACAAGTATTTGTAGCTAAACCATTTGTTTCGCATGGATTTGAAGCTAAACCTTGTACATCGCATTGATTTGAAGCTGAATCTTCTACATTCTATTGATTTGAAGGTAAACCTTCTACCTCTTATTGTTTTGAAGCTAAACCTTCTACATCGCAATGATTTGCAGCCAAATCATGTGTTTCGCATTGATTTGAAGCTAACTCGTTCGTTTCGCCTGCAGTTGAATCTACATTACTTATATCGCTAGTATTTGAACTAAATCATGTGTATCGCATGGATTTGAATCTAAACCTTGTCCTTCGAATTCATTTGAAGCTAAATCAAGTGTTTCGTATGGATTTGAAGCTAAACCTTCTACATCGCATTGATTTGAAGCTGCATCTTCTACATTCTATTGATTTGAAGCTAAACCTTCTACCTCTTATTGTTTTGAAGCTAAACCTTCTACATCGCAATGATTTGCAGCCAAATCATGTGTTTCGCATTGATTTGATGCTAACTCGTTCGTTTCGCCTGCAGTTGAATCTACATTACTTATATCGCTAGTATATGAAGCTAAATCATGTGTATCGCGTGGATTTTGAAGCTAACTCGTTTGATTAGTCTTCATTTGAAGCTGTATCACTTACACCCCAAGTGTTTGAAGCTATGTCATTTGTTTCGCATGGATTTGAAGCTAAACCTTCTTCATCGCATTGATTTGCAGCTAAATCATGTGTTTCGCATGGATTTGAAGCTAACTCGTTCGTTGCGCATGCAGTTCAATCTAAATAACGTATATCACAAGTATTTGAAGCTAAACCATTTGATTCGCATGGATTTGAAGCTAAGCCTTCTACTTCGCATTAATTGGAAGTTAAATCACGTGTTTTGCATGGATTTGAAGCTAAACATTCTACATCGCATTGATTTGAAGCTAAATCATGTGTTTCGCATGCAGTTGAAGCTAAATCATGACTTTCACAAGTATTTGAAGATGAACCATTTGAATCGCATTGATTTGAAACCGAGCCTTCTACTTCGCACTGATTTGCAGCTAAATAATGTGTTTCGCATGGATTTGAAGCTAAACCTTCTACATCGCATTGATTTGCAGCTGAATCATGTGTTACGCATGGATTTGAAGCTAAACCTTCTACATCGCATTGATTTGAAGCTAAATCATGTGTTTTGCATGGATTTGAAGCTGACTCGTTCGTTTCGCCTCCGTATGAAACTATATCACTCATATCGCAAGCATTTGAAGCTAAATCATATGTGCCGCATGGATTTGAAGCTGAACCTACTACATCGCATTGATTTGAAGCTAAATCTTGTGTATCGCATGGATTTTGAAGCTAATCCTTCTACATCGCATTGATTTGAAGATAAATCGTGTGTTTCGCATGGATTTGAAGCTAAGCAATGTATATCACAATTATTTGTAGCTAAACCATTTGTTTCGCATGGATTTGAAGCTACGCCTTCTACTTCGCATTGATTTGAAGCTAAATCATTTGTTTCGCAAGGAATTGAGGCTACCTCGTTTGTTCCTCCTGCTTTTGAAGCTATATCACTTATATCGCATGGATTTGAAGCTGAGCCTACTACATCGCATTGATTTCCTGCTAAATCATGAGTTTTGAATGGATTCGAAGCTAGCTCGTTCGTTTCGCCTGCAGTTGATTCTACATCACTTATGTCGCAAGTATTTGAAGCTAAATCATGTGTATCGCGTGGATTTTGAATCTAACTCGTTTGATTAGTCTGCATTTGAAGCAATATCACTTATACCCCAAGTGTTTGATGCTAAATCATATGTTTCGCGTTGATTTGAAGCTAAACCTTCTACATCTCATTGATTTGAAGCTAAGTCATGTGTCTCGCATGGATTTGAAGCTAACTCGTTCGTTTCGCCACCATTTGAAACTATGTCACTTATATCGCAAGTATTTGAAGCTAAATCATATGTGCCGCATGGATTTCAAGCTGAACCTACTACATCCCATTGATTTGAAGCTAAATCTTGTGTATCGCACGGAGTTGAAGCAAAACCTTCTACATCGCATTGATTTGAAGCCAAATCATGTGTTTCGCATTGATATGAAGCTAACTCGTTCGTTTCGCCTGCAGTTGAATCTACATTACTTATGTCGCTAGTATTTGAAGCTAAATCATGTGTATCGCGTGGATTTTGAAGCTAAATCGTTTGATTAGTCTTCATTTGAAGCTATATCACTTACACCCCAAGTGTTTGAAGCTATATCATTTGTTTCGCATGGATTTGAAGCTAAACCTTCTTCATCGCATTGATTTGCAGCTAAATCATGTGTTTCGCATGATTTGAAGCTAACTCGTTTGTTGCGCATGCAGTTCAATCTAAATAACGTATATCACAAGTATTTGAAGCTAAACCATTTGATTCGCATGGATTTGAAGCTAAGCCTTCTACTTCGCATTAATTGGAAGTTAAATCACGTGTTTTGCATGAATTTGAAGCAAACCATCTACATCGCATTGATTTGAAGCATAATCATGTGTATCGCATGGATTTGAAGCTAAGCAATGTATATCACAATTATTTGTAGCTAAACCATTTGTTTCGCATGGATTTGAAGCTACGCCTTCTACTTCGCATTGATTTGAAGCTAAATCATTTGTTTCGCAAGGAATTGAAGCTACCTCGTTTGTTCCTCCTGCATTTGAAGCTATATCACTTATATCGCATGGATTTGAAGCTGAACCTACTACATCACATTGATTTGAAGCTAAATCTTGTGTATCGCATGGATTTGAAGCAAACCATCTACATCGCATTAATTTGAAGCTTAATCATGTGTTTCGTATGGATTTGATGGCAACTCGTTTGTTTCGCATGCAGTTGTAGCTAAATAATGTATATCACAAGTATTTGCAGCTAAACCATTTGTTTCGCATGAATTTGAAGCTAAGCCTTCTACTTCGCATTGATTTGAAGCTAAATCGTTTGTTTCGCATGGAATTGAAGCTACCTCGTTTGTTCCTCCAGCTTTTGAAGCTATATCACTTATATCGCAAGTATTTGAAGCTAAATCATATTTGTCGTATGGATTTGAAGCAGAACCTTCTACATCGCATTGATTTGAAGCTAAATCTAGTGTATCGCATGGATTTGAAGCTAAACCTCTACTACGCATTGATTTGAAGCTAAATCATTTGTTTCGCATGGAATTGAAGCTACCTCGTTTGTTCCTCCTGCTTTTGAAGCTATATCACTTATATCGCATGTATTTGAAGCTGAGCCTACTACATCGCATTGATTTCCTGCTAAATCATGAGTTTTGAATGGATTTGAAGCTAACTCGTTCGTTTCGCCTGCAGTTGATTCTACATCACTTATATCGCAAGTATATGAAGCTAAATCATGTGTATCGCGTGGATTTTGAATCTAACTCGTTCGTTTCGCCACCATTTTAAGCTATGTCACTTATATCGCAAGTATTTGAAGCTAAATCATATATGCCGCATGGATTTGAAGCTGAACCTACTACATCGCATTGATTTGAATCTAAATCTTGTGTATCGCATGGATTTGATGCTAAATCTTCTACATCGTATTGATTTGAAGCTAAATCATTTGTTTCGCATGGATTTGAATCTACGCCTTGTCCTTCGAATTGATTTGAAGCTAAATCATGTGTTTCGTATGGTTTTGAAGCTAAACCTTAACATCGCCTTGATTTGAAGCTAAACCTTCTACATTCTATTGATTTGAAGCTAAACCTTCTACCTCTTATTGTTTTGAAGCTAAACCTTCTACATCGCAATGATTTGAAGCTAAGTCATGTGTCTCGCATGGATTTGAAGCTAACTCGTTCATTTCGCCTCCATTTGAAACTATGTCACTTATATCGCAAGTATTTGTAGCTAAATCATATGTGCCGCATGGATTTGAAGCTGAACCTACTACGTCGCATTGATTTGAAGCTAAATCTTGT
This sequence comes from Megalopta genalis, assembly GCF_051020955.1. Classification (NCBI taxonomy): domain Eukaryota; kingdom Metazoa; phylum Arthropoda; class Insecta; order Hymenoptera; family Halictidae; genus Megalopta; species Megalopta genalis. Next base: position 179,970 of record NW_027476485.1, read on the forward strand.
GTATCGCACGGATTTGAAGCTAAACCTTCTACATCGCATTGATTTGAAGCTAAATCATTTGTTCCGCATGGATTTGAATCTAAACCTTGTCCTTCGAATTCATTTGAAGCTAAATCAAGTGTTTCGTATGGATTTGAAGCTAAACCTTGTACATCGCATTGATTTGAAGCTGAATCTTCTACATTCTATTGATTTGAAGGTAAACCATCTACCTCTTATTGTTTTGAAGCTAATCCTTCTACATCGCAATGATTTGCAGCCAAATCATGTGTTTCGCATTGATTTGAAGCTAACTCGTTCGTTTCGCCTGCAGTTGAATCTACATTACTTATATCGCTAGTATTTGAACTAAATCATGTGTATCGCGTGGATTTTGAAGCTAACTCTTTTGATTAGTCTTCATTTGAAGCTTTATCACTTACACCCCAAGTGTTTGAAGCTATATCATTTGTTTCGCATGGATTTGAAGCTAAACCTTCTTCATCGCATTGATTTGCAGCTAAATCATGTGTTTCGCATGGATTTGAAGCTAACTCGTTCGTTGCGCATGCAGTTCAATCTAAATAACGTATATCACAAGTATTTGAAGCTAAACCATTTGATTCGCATGGATTTGAAGCTAAGCCTTCTACTTCGCATTAATTGGAAGTTAAATCACGTGTTTTGCATGGATTTGAAGCTAAACCTTCTACATCGCATTGATTTGAAGATTAATCGTGTTGTGTCGCATGAATTTGAAGCAAACCATCTACATCGCATTGATTTGAAGCTTAATCATGTGTATCGCACGGATTTGAAGCTAAACCTTCTACATCGCATTGATTTGAAGCTAAATCATGTGTATCGCTTGGATTTTGAAGCTAACTCGTTTAATTAGTCTGCATTTGAAGCTATATCACTTATACCCCAAGTGTTTGAAGCTAAATCATATGTTTCGCGTGGATTTGAAGCTAAACATTCTACATCGCATTGATTTGAAGCTAACTCGTTTGTTTCGCATGCGGTTGTAGCTAAATAATGTTTATCACAAGTATTTGTAGCTAAACCATTTGTTTCGCATGGATTTGAAGCTAAGCCTTCTACTTCGAATTGATTTGAAGCTAAATCATTTGTTTCGCATGGAATTGAAGCTGCCTCGTTTGTTCCTCCTGCTTTTGAAGCTATATCACTTATATCGCAAGTATTTGAAGCTAAATCATATGTGTCGCATGGATTTGAAGCTGAACCTTCTACATCGCATTGATTTGAAGCTAAATCTTGCGTATCGTATGGATTTGAAGCTAAGCCTTCTACTTCGCATTGATTTGAAGCTAAATCGTGTGTTTCGCATGGATTTGAATCTAACTCGTTCGATGCGCATGCAGTTAAGTCTAAATAACGTATATCACAAGTTTTTGAAGCTAAACCATTTGTTTCGCATGGATTTGAAGCTAAGCCTTCTACTTCGCATTAATTGGAAGCTAAATCACGTGTTTTGAATGGATTTGAAGCTAAACCTTCCACATCGCATTGATTTGAAGCTAAATCATTTGTTTCGCTTGGATTTGAAGCTAACTCGTTTGTTTCGCATGCAGTTGAAGCTAAATCATGTCTTTCACAAGTATTTGAAGATGAACCGTTTGAATCGCATGGATTTGAACCTGAGCCTTCTACTTCGCACTGATTTGCAGCTAAATAATGTGTTTCGCATGGATTTGAAGATAAACTTTCAACATCCCATTGATTTGAAGCTAAATCATGTGTTTGGCATGGATTTGAAGCTAAACCTTCTACATCGCATTGATTTGCAGCTGAATCATGTGTTTCGCTTGGATTTGAAGCTAAATGTTCTAAATTCCATTGATTTGAAGCTAAATCATTTGTTTCCCATTGATTTGGAGCTAAACCTTCTACATCGCATTGATTTGCTGCTAAATCATCTGTTTCGAATGGATTTGAAGCTAACTCGTTTGCTTTCCCTGCATTTGAAGCTATATTAACCATATCGCAAGTATCTGATGCTAAATCATTTGTTTCGCATGGATTTGAAGCTAAACCTTTTACATCGCATTGATTTGAAGCAAAAATTATATGTTTCGCATGGTTATGGAGCTAACTCGTTTGTTTCGCATTCATTTGTAGCTATATCACTTATATCGCATGTATCTGAACCTAAGTCATTTGTGTCGCATTGATTTGAAGCTAAACCTTCTAAATCGTATTGATTTGAAGCGAAACCTTCTACATCTTATTGATTTGAAGCTAAATCATGTGTTTCGCATGGAATTTGAAGCTGAACCTTCTACATCGCATCGATTTGCAGCTAAATCATGTGTTTCGCATGGATTTGAAGCTAACTCGTTTGATTAGTCTGCATTTGAAGCTATATCACCTATATCCGAAGTGTTTGAAGTTCAATCGTTTGTTCCGCATGTATTTGAAGCTAATCTTTCTACTTCGCATTGATTTGAAGCTAAATCATTTGTTTCGCAAGGATTTTAATCTAAGCCTTGTCCTTCGAATTGATTTGAAGCTAAATCATGTGTTTTGTATGGATTTGAAGCTAAACCTTCTACATCGCATTGATTTGAAGCTAAAGCTTCTACATTCTATTGATTTGAAGCTAAACCTTCTACCTCTTGTTGATTTGAAGTATTAAACTTCTACATCGCATTGATTTGCAGCTAAACCATGTGTTTCGCATGGATTTGAAGCTAACCCGTTCGTTTCGCCTGCAGATGAATCTACATCACTTATGTCGCAAGTATTTGAAGCTAAATCATGTGTATCGCGTGGATTTTGAAGCTAACTCGTTTGATTAGTCTGCATTTGAAGCTATATCACTTATACCCCAAGTGTTTGAAGCTAAATCATTTGTTTCGCATGGATTTGAATCTAAGCCTTGTCCTTCGAATTGATTTGCAGCTGAATCATGTGTTTCGCATGGATTTGAAGCTAACTCTTTCGTTGCGCATGCAGTTCAATCTTAATAACGTATATCACAAGTATTTGAAGCTAAACCATTTGATTCGCATGGATTTGAAGCTAAGCCTTCTACTTCGCATTAATTCGAAGTTAAATCACGTGTTTTGCATGGATTTGAAGCTAAACCTTCTACATCGCATTGATTTGAAGATAAATCGTGTGTTTCGCTTAGATTTGAAGCTAACTCGTTAGTTTCGCATGCAGTTGTAGCTAAATAATTTATATCACAAGTATTTGTAGCTAAACCATTTGTTTCGCATGGATTTCAAGCAACGCCTTCTACTTCGCATTGATTTGAAGCTAAATCTTGTGTATCGCATGGATTTGAAGCTAAACCTTCTACATCGCATTGATTTGAAGATAAATCGTGTGTTTCGCATGGATTTGAAGCTAACTCGTTATTTTCGCATGCAGTTGTAGCTAAGTAATGTATATCACAAGTATTTGAAGCTAAACCATTTGATTCGCATGGATTTGAAGCTAAGCCTTCTACTTCGCATTAATTGGAAGTTAAATCACGTGTTTTGCATGGATTTGAAGCTAAACATTCTACATCGCATTGATTTGAAGCTAAATCATGTGTTTCGCATGCAGTTGAAGCTAAATCATAACTTTCACAAGTATTTGAAGATGAACCATTTGAATCGCATTGATTTGAAACCGAGCCTTCTACTTCGCACTGATTTGCAGCTAAATAATGTGTTTCGCATGGATTTGAAGCTAAACCTTCTACATCGCATTGATTTGCAGCTGAATCATGTGTTTCGCATGGATTTGAAGCTAAACCTTCTACATCGCATTGATTTGAAGCTAAATCATGTGTTTTCCATGGATTTGAAGCTGACTCGTTCGTTTCGCCTCCATTTGAAACTATATCACTTATATCGCAAGCATTTGAAGCTAAATCATATGTGCCGCATGGATTTGAAGCTGAACCTACTACATCGCATTGATTTAAAGCTAAATCTTGTGTATCGCATGGATTTTGAAGCTAATCCTTCTACATCGCGTTGATTTGAAGATAAATCGTGTGTTTCGCATGGATTTGAAGCTAAGCAATGTGTATCACAATTATTTGTAGCTAAACCATTTGTTTCGCATGGATTTGAAGCTACGCCTTCTACATCGCATTGATTTGAAGCTAAATCATGTGTTTTGCATGGATTTGAAGCTGACTCGTTCGTTTCGCCTCCATATGAAACTATATCACTTATATCGCAAGCATTTGAAGCTAAATCATATGTGCCGCATGGATTTGAAGCTGAACCTACTACATCGCATTGATTTGAAGCTAAATCTTGTGTATCGCATGGATTTTGAAGCTAATCCTTCTACATCGCATTGATTTGAAGATAAATCGTGTGTTTCGCATGGATTTGAAGCTAAGCAATGTATATCACAATTATTTGTAGCTAAACCATTTGTTTCGCATGGATTTGAAGCTACGCCTTCTACTTCGCATTGATTTGAAGCTAAATCATTTGTTTCGCAAGGAATTGAGGCTACCTCGTTTGTTCCTCCTGCTTTTGAAGCTATATCACTTATATCGCATGGATTTGAAGCTGAACCTACTACATCACATTGATTTGAAGCTAAATCTTGTGTATCGCATGGATTTGAAGCAAACCATCTACATCGCATTGATTTGAAGCTTAATCATGTGTTTCGTATGGATTTGAGGGCAACTCGTTAGTTTCGCATGCAGTTGTAGCTAAATAATTTATATCACAAGTATTTGTAGCTAAACCATTTGTTTCGCATGAATTTGAAGCTAAGCCTTCTACTTCGCAATGATTTGAAGCTAAATCATTTGTTTCGCATGGAATTGAAGCTACCTCGTTTGTTCCTCCAGCTTTTGAAGCTATATCACTTATATCGCATGGATTTGAAGCTGAGCCTACTACATCGCATTGATTTCCTGCTAAATCATGAGTTTTGAATGGATTCGAAGCTAGCTCGTTCGTTTCGCCTGCAGTTGATTCTACATCACTTATGTCGCAAGTATTTGAAGCTAAATCATGTGTATCGCGTGGATTTTGAATCTCACTCGTTTGATTAGTCTGCATTTGAAGCAATATCACTTATACCCCAAGTGTTTGATGCTAAATCATATGTTTCGCGTTGATTTGAAGCTAAACCTTCTACATCTCATTGATTTGAAGCTAAGTCATGTGTCTCGCATGGATTTGAAGCTAACTCGTTCGTTTCGCCACCATTTGAAACTATGTCACTTATATCGCAAGTATTTGAAGCTAAATCATATGTGCCGCATGGATTTGAAGCTGAACCTACTACATCCCATTGATTTGAAGCTAAATCTTGTGTATCGCACGGAGTTGAAGCTAAACCTTCTACATCGCATTGATTTGAAGCCAAATCATGTGTTTCGCATTGATATGAAGCTAACTCGTTCGTTTCGCCTGCAGTTGAATCTACATTACTTATGTCGCTAGTATTTGAAGCTAAATCATGTGTATCGCGTGGATTTTGAAGCTAAATCGTTTGATTAGTCTTCATTTGAAGCTATATCACTTACACCCCAAGTGTTTGAAGCTATATCATTTGTTTCGCATGGATTTGAAGCTAAACCTTCTTCATCGCATTGATTTGCAGCTAAATCATGTGTTTCGCATGGATTTGAAGCTAACTCGTTTGTTGCGCATGCAGTTCAATCTAAATAACGTATATCACAAGTATTTGAAGCTAAACCATTTGATTCGCATGGATTTGAAGCTAAGCCTTCTACTTCGCATTAATTGGAAGTTAAATCACGTGTTTTGCATGAATTTGAAGCAAACCATCTACATCGCATTGATTTGAAGCTTAATCATGTGTATCGCATGGATTTGAAGCTAAGCAATGTATATTACAATTATTTGTAGCTAAACCATTTGTTTCGCATGGATTTGAAGCTACGCCTTCTACTTCGCATTGATTTGAAGCTAAATCATTTGTTTCGCAAGGAATTGAAGCTACCTCGTTTGTTCCTCCTGCATTTGAAGCTATATCACTTATATCGCATGGATTTGAAGCTGAACCTACTACATCACATTGATTTGAAGCTAAATCTTGTGTATCGCATGGATTTGAAGCAAACCATCTACATCGCATTAATTTGAAGCTTAATCATGTGTTTCGTATGGATTTGATGGCAACTCGTTTGTTTCGCATGCAGTTGTAGCTAAATAATGTATATCACAAGTATTTGCAGCTAAACCATTTGTTTCGCATGAATTTGAAGCTAAGCCTTCTACTTCGCATTGATTTGAAGCTAAATCATTTGTTTCGCATGGATTTGAATCTACGCCTTGTCCTTCGAATTGATTTGAAGCTAAATCATGTGTTTCGTATGGTTTTGAAGCTAAACCTTAACATCGCCTTGATTTGAAGCTAAACCTTCTACATTCTATTGATTTGAAGCTAAACCTTCTACCTCTTATTGTTTTGAAGCTAAACCTTCTACATCGCAATGATTTGAAGCTAAGTCATGTGTCTCGCATGGATTTGAAGCAAACTCGTTCATTTCGCCTCCATTTGAAACTATGTCACTTATATCGCAAGTATTTGTAGCTAAATCATATGTGCCGCATGGATTTGAAGCTGAACCTACTACATCGCATTGATTTGAAGCTAAATCTTGTGTATCGCACGGATTTGAAGCTAAACCTTCTACATCGCATTGATTTGAAGCTAAATCATTTGTTCCGCATGGATTTGAATCTGAACCTTGTCCTTCGAATTCATTTGAAGCTAAATCAAGTGTTTCGTATGGATTTGAAGCTAAACCTTGTACATCGCATTGATTTGAAGCTGAATCTTCTACATTCTATTGATTTGAAGGTAAACCATCTACCTCTTATTGTTTTGAAGCTAATCCTTCTACATCGCAATGATTTGCAGCCAAATCATGTGTTTCGCATTGATTTGAAGCTAACTCGTTCGTTTCGCCTGCAGTTGAATCTACATTACTTATATCGCTAGTATTTGAACTAAATCATGTGTATCGCGTGGATTTTGAAGCTAACTCTTTTGATTAGTCTTCATTTGAAGCTTTATCACTTACACCCCAAGTGTTTGAAGCTATATCATTTGTTTCGCATGGATTTGAAGCTAACTCGTTCGTTGCGCATGTAGTTCAATCTAAATAACGTATATCACAAGTATTTGAAGCTAAACCATTTGATTCGCATGGATTTGAAGCTAAGCCTTCTACTTCGCATTAATTGGAAGTTAAATCACGTGTTTTGCATGGATTTGAAGCTAAACCTTCTACATCGCATTGATTTGAAGATTAATCGTGTGTGTCGCATGAATTTGAAGCAAACCATCTACATCGCATTGATTTGAAGCTAAATCTTGTGTATCGCACGGATTTGAAGCTAAACCTTCTACATCGCATTGATTTGAAGCTAAATCATTTGTTCCGCATGGATTTGAATCTAAACCTTGTCCTTCGAATTCATTTGAAGCTAAATCAAGTGTTTCGTATGGATTTGAAGCTAAACCTTGTACATCGCATTGATTTGAAGCTGAATCTTCTACATTCTATTGATTTGAAGGTAAACCTTCTACCTCTTATTGTTTTGAAGCTAAACCTTCTACATCGCAATGATTTGCAGCCAAATCATGTGTTTCGCATTGATTTGAAGCTAACTCGTTCGTTTCGCCTGCAGTTGAATCTACATTACTTATATCGCTAGTATTTGAACTAAATCATGTGTATCGCATGGATTTGAATCTAAACCTTGTCCTTCGAATTCATTTGAAGCTAAATCAAGTGTTTCGTATGGATTTGAAGCTAAACCTTCTACATCGCATTGATTTGAAGCTGCATCTTCTACATTCTATTGATTTGAAGCTAAACCTTCTACCTCTTATTGTTTTGAAGCTAAACCTTCTACATCGCAATGATTTGCAGCCAAATCATGTGTTTCGCATTGATTTGATGCTAACTCGTTCGTTTCGCCTGCAGTTGAATCTACATTACTTATATCGCTAGTATATGAAGCTAAATCATGTGTATCGCGTGGATTTTGAAGCTAACTCGTTTGATTAGTCTTCATTTGAAGCTGTATCACTTACACCCCAAGTGTTTGAAGCTATGTCATTTGTTTCGCATGGATTTGAAGCTAAACCTTCTTCATCGCATTGATTTGCAGCTAAATCATGTGTTTCGCATGGATTTGAAGCTAACTCGTTCGTTGCGCATGCAGTTCAATCTAAATAACGTATATCACAAGTATTTGAAGCTAAACCATTTGATTCGCATGGATTTGAAGCTAAGCCTTCTACTTCGCATTAATTGGAAGTTAAATCACGTGTTTTGCATGGATTTGAAGCTAAACATTCTACATCGCATTGATTTGAAGCTAAATCATGTGTTTCGCATGCAGTTGAAGCTAAATCATGACTTTCACAAGTATTTGAAGATGAACCATTTGAATCGCATTGATTTGAAACCGAGCCTTCTACTTCGCACTGATTTGCAGCTAAATAATGTGTTTCGCATGGATTTGAAGCTAAACCTTCTACATCGCATTGATTTGCAGCTGAATCATGTGTTACGCATGGATTTGAAGCTAAACCTTCTACATCGCATTGATTTGAAGCTAAATCATGTGTTTTGCATGGATTTGAAGCTGACTCGTTCGTTTCGCCTCCGTATGAAACTATATCACTCATATCGCAAGCATTTGAAGCTAAATCATATGTGCCGCATGGATTTGAAGCTGAACCTACTACATCGCATTGATTTGCAGCTGAATCATGTGTTACGCATGGATTTGAAGCTAAACCTTCTACATCGCAATGATTTGCAGCCAAATCATGTGTTTCGCATTGATTTGAAGCTAACTCGTTCGTTTCGCCTGCAGTTGAATCTACATTACTTATATCGCTAGTATTTGAACTAAATCATGTGTATCGCATGGATTTGAATCTAAACCTTGTCCTTCGAATTCATTTGAAGCTAAATCAAGTGTTTCGTATGGATTTGAAGCTAAACCTTCTACATCGCATTGATTTGAAGCTGCATCTTCTACATTCTATTGATTTGAAGCTAAACCTTCTACCTCTTATTGTTTTGAAGCTAAACCTTCTACATCGCAATGATTTGCAGCCAAATCATGTGTTTCGCATTGATTTGATGCTAACTCGTTCGTTTCGCCTGCAGTTGAATCTACATTACTTATATCGCTAGTATATGAAGCTAAATCATGTGTATCGCGTGGATTTTGAAGCTAACTCGTTTGATTAGTCTTCATTTGAAGCTGTATCACTTACACCCCAAGTGTTTGAAGCTATGTCATTTGTTTCGCATGGATTTGAAGCTAAACCTTCTTCATCGCATTGATTTGCAGCTAAATCATGTGTTTCGCATGGATTTGAAGCTAACTCGTTCGTTGCGCATGCAGTTCAATCTAAATAACGTATATCACAAGTATTTGAAGCTAAACCATTTGATTCGCATGGATTTGAAGCTAAGCCTTCTACTTCGCATTAATTGGAAGTTAAATCACGTGTTTTGCATGGATTTGAAGCTAAACATTCTACATCGCATTGATTTGAAGCTAAATCATGTGTTTCGCATGCAGTTGAAGCTAAATCATGACTTTCACAAGTATTTGAAGATGAACCATTTGAATCGCATTGATTTGAAACCGAGCCTTCTACTTCGCACTGATTTGCAGCTAAATAATGTGTTTCGCATGGATTTGAAGCTAAACCTTCTACATCGCATTGATTTGCAGCTGAATCATGTGTTACGCATGGATTTGAAGCTAAACCTTCTACATCGCATTGATTTGAAGCTAAATCATGTGTTTTGCATGGATTTGAAGCTGACTCGTTCGTTTCGCCTCCGTATGAAACTATATCACTCATATCGCAAGCATTTGAAGCTAAATCATATGTGCCGCATGGATTTGAAGCTGAACCTACTACATCGCATTGATTTGAAGCTAAATCTTGTGTATCGCATGGATTTTGAAGCTAATCCTTCTACATCGCATTGATTTGAAGATAAATCGTGTGTTTCGCATGGATTTGAAGCTAAGCAATGTATATCACAATTATTTGTAGCTAAACCATTTGTTTCGCATGGATTTGAAGCTACGCCTTCTACTTCGCATTGATTTGAAGCTAAATCATTTGTTTCGCAAGGAATTGAGGCTACCTCGTTTGTTCCTCCTGCTTTTGAAGCTATATCACTTATATCGCATGGATTTGAAGCTGAGCCTACTACATCGCATTGATTTCCTGCTAAATCATGAGTTTTGAATGGATTCGAAGCTAGCTCGTTCGTTTCGCCTGCAGTTGATTCTACATCACTTATGTCGCAAGTATTTGAAGCTAAATCATGTGTATCGCGTGGATTTTGAATCTAACTCGTTTGATTAGTCTGCATTTGAAGCAATATCACTTATACCCCAAGTGTTTGATGCTAAATCATATGTTTCGCGTTGATTTGAAGCTAAACCTTCTACATCTCATTGATTTGAAGCTAAGTCATGTGTCTCGCATGGATTTGAAGCTAACTCGTTCGTTTCGCCACCATTTGAAACTATGTCACTTATATCGCAAGTATTTGAAGCTAAATCATATGTGCCGCATGGATTTCAAGCTGAACCTACTACATCCCATTGATTTGAAGCTAAATCTTGTGTATCGCACGGAGTTGAAGCAAAACCTTCTACATCGCATTGATTTGAAGCCAAATCATGTGTTTCGCATTGATATGAAGCTAACTCGTTCGTTTCGCCTGCAGTTGAATCTACATTACTTATGTCGCTAGTATTTGAAGCTAAATCATGTGTATCGCGTGGATTTTGAAGCTAAATCGTTTGATTAGTCTTCATTTGAAGCTATATCACTTACACCCCAAGTGTTTGAAGCTATATCATTTGTTTCGCATGGATTTGAAGCTAAACCTTCTTCATCGCATTGATTTGCAGCTAAATCATGTGTTTCGCATGGATTTGAAGCTAACTCGTTTGTTGCGCATGCAGTTCAATCTAAATAACGTATATCACAAGTATTTGAAGCTAAACCATTTGATTCGCATGGATTTGAAGCTAAGCCTTCTACTTCGCATTAATTGGAAGTTAAATCACGTGTTTTGCATGAATTTGAAGCAAACCATCTACATCGCATTGATTTGAAGCATAATCATGTGTATCGCATGGATTTGAAGCTAAGCAATGTATATCACAATTATTTGTAGCTAAACCATTTGTTTCGCATGGATTTGTAGCTACGCCTTCTACTTCGCATTGATTTGAAGCTAAATCATTTGTTTCGCAAGGAATTGAAGCTACCTCGTTTGTTCCTCCTGCATTTGAAGCTATATCACTTATATCGCATGGATTTGAAGCTGAACCTACTACATCACATTGATTTGAAGCTAAATCTTGTGTATCGCATGGATTTGAAGCAAACCATCTACATCGCATTAATTTGAAGCTTAATCATGTGTTTCGTATGGATTTGATGGCAACTCGTTTGTTTCGCATGCAGTTGTAGCTAAATAATGTATATCACAAGTATTTGCAGCTAAACCATTTGTTTCGCATGAATTTGAACCTAAGCCTTCTACTTCGCATTGATTTGAAGCTAAATCGTTTGTTTCGCATGGAATTGAAGCTACCTCGTTTGTTCCTCCAGCTTTTGAAGCTATATCACTTATATCGCAAGTATTTGAAGCTAAATCATATTTGTCGTATGGATTTGAAGCAGAACCTTCTACATCGCATTGATTTGATGCTAAATCTAGTGTATCGCATGGATTTGAAGCTAAACCTTCTACTACGCATTGATTTGAAGCTAAATCATTTGTTTCGCATGGAATTGAAGCTACCTCGTTTGTTCCTCCTGCTTTTGAAGCTATATCACTTATATCGCATGTATTTGAAGCTGAGCCTACTACATCGCATTGATTTCCTGCTAAATCATGAGTTTTGAATGGATTTGAAGCTAACTCGTTCGTTTCGCCTGCAGTTGATTCTACATCACTTATATCGCAAGTATATGAAGCTAAATCATGTGTATCGCGTGGATTTTGAATCTAACTCGTTCGTTTCGCCACCATTTTAAGCTATGTCACTTATATCGCAAGTATTTGAAGCTAAATCATATATGCCGCATGGATTTGAAGCTGAACCTACTACATCGCATTGATTTGAATCTAAATCTTGTGTATCGCATGGATTTGATGCTAAATCTTCTACATCGTATTGATTTGAAGCTAAATCATTTGTTTCGCATGGATTTGAATCTACGCCTTGTCCTTCGAATTGATTTGAAGCTAAATCATGTGTTTCGTATGGTTTTGAAGCTAAACCTTAACATCGCCTTGATTTGAAGCTAAACCTTCTACATTCTATTGATTTGAAGCTAAACCTTCTACCTCTTATTGTTTTGAAGCTAAACCTTCTACATCGCAATGATTTGAAGCTAAGTCATGTGTCTCGCATGGATTTGAAGCTAACTCGTTCATTTCGCCTCCATTTGAAACTATGTCACTTATATCGCAAGTATTTGTAGCTAAATCATATGTGCCGCATGGATTTGAAGCTGAACCTACTACGTCGCATTGATTTGAAGCTAAATCTTGTGTATCGCACGGATTTGAAGCTAAACCTTCTACATCGCATTGATTTGAAGCTAAATCATTTGTTCCGCATGGATTTGAATCTAAACCTTGTCCTTCGAATTCATTTGAAGCTAAATCAAGTGTTTCGTATGGATTTGAAGCTAAACCTTGTACATCGCATTGATTTGAAGCTGAATCTTCTACATTCTATTGATTTGAAGGTAAACCATCTACCTCTTATTGTTTTGAAGCTAATCCTTCTACATCGCAATGATTTGCAGCCAAATCATGTGTTTCGCATTGATTTGAAGCTAACTCGTTCGTTTCGCCTGCAGTTGAATCTACATTACTTATATCGCTAGTATTTGAACTAAATCATGTGTATCGCGTGGATTTTGAAGCTAACTCTTTTGATTAGTCTTCATTTGAAGCTTTATCACTTACACCCCAAGTGTTTGAAGCTATATCATTTGTTTCGCATGGATTTGAAGCTAAACCTTCTTCATCGCATTGATTTGCAGCTAAATCATGTGTTTCGCATGGATTTGAAGCTAACTCGTTCGTTGCGCATGCAGTTCAATCTAAATAACGTATATCACAAGTATTTGAAGCTAAACCCATTTGATTCGCATGGATTTGAAGCTAAGCCTTCTACTTCGCATTAATTGGAAGTTAAATCACGTGTTTTGCATGGATTTGAAGCTAAACCTTCTACATCGCATTGATTTGAAGATTAATCGTGTGTGTCGCATGAATTTGAAGCAAACCATCTACATCGCATTGATTTGAAGCTTAATCATGTGTATCGCACGGATTTGAAGCTAAACCTTCTACATCGCATTGATTTGAAGCTAAATCATGTGTATCGCTTGGATTTTGAAGCTAACTCGTTTAATTAGTCTGCATTTGAAGCTATATCACTTATACCCCAAGTGTTTGAAGCTAAATCATATGTTTCGCGTGGATTTGAAGCTAAACATTCTACATCGCATTGATTTGAAGCTAACTCATGTGTCTCGCATAGATTTGAAGCTAACTCGTTCATTTCGCTTCCATTTGCAACTATGTCACTTAAATCGCAAGTATTTGAAGCTAAATCATATGTGCCGCATGGATTTGAAGCTGAACCTACTACATCGCATTGATTTGAAGCTAAATCTTGTGTATCGCACGGATTTGAAGCTAAACCTTCTACATCGCATTGATTTGAAGCTAAATCATTTGTTTCGCATGGATTTGAATCTAAACCTTGTCCTTCGAATTCATTGAAGCTAAATCAAGTGTTTCGTATGGATTTGAAGCTAAACCTTCTACATCGCATTGATTTGAAGCTGAATCTTCTACATTCTATTGATTTGAAGCTAAACCTTCTACCTCTTATTGTTTTGAAGCTAAACCTTCTACATCGCAATGATTTGCAGCCAAATCATGTGTTTCGCATTGATTTGATGCTAACTCGTTCATTTCGGCCTGCAGTTGGAATCTACATCACTTATATCGCAAGTATTTGAAGCTAAATCATGTGTATCGCGTGGATTTCGAAGCTAACTCGTTTGATTAGTCTGCATTTGAAGCTATATCACTTACACCCCAAGTGTTTGAAGCTATATCATTTGTTTCGTATGGATTTGAATCTAAACCTTCTTCATCGCATTGATTTGAAGCTAAACCATTTGTTTCACATGGATTTCAAGCTACGCCTTCTACTACGCATTGATTTGAAGCTAAATCATTTGTTTCGCATGGAATTGAAGCTACCCTCGTTTGTTCCTCCTGCTTTTGAAGCTATATCACTTATATCGCATGGATTTGAAGCTGAGCCTACTACATCGCATTGATTTGCAGCTAAATCATGTGTTTCGCATGGATTTGAAGCTAACTCGTACTTTGCGCATGCAGTTCAATCTAAATAACGTATATCACAAGTATTTGAAGCTAAACCATTTGATTCGCATGGATTTGAAGCTAAGCCTTCTACTTCGCATTAATTGGAAGTTAAATCACGTGTTGTGCATGGATTTGAAGCTAAACCTTCTACATCGCATTGATTTGAAGCTAAATCACGTCTTTCACAAGTATTTGAAAATGAACCATTTAAATCGCATGGATTTGAACCTGAGTCTTCTACTTCGCACTGGTTTGTAGCTAAATAATGTGTTTCGCATGGATTTGAAGCTAAACCTTCTACATCCCATGGCTTTGAAGCTAAATCATGTGATTGGCATGGATGTCAAGCTAAACCTTCTACATCGCATTAATTTGCAGCTGAATCATGTGTTTCGCATGGATTTGAAGCTATACTCGTTCGTTTCGCCTGTATTTGAAGCTAGATCACATATATCGCAAGTATTTGAAGCTAATCATGTGTTTCGTTTGGATTTGAAGCTAAACCTTCTACATCGCATTGATTTGAAGCTAAATCGTGTGTTTCGCATGGATTTGAAGCTAACTCGTTTGTTTCGCATGCAGTTGTATCTGAATAATGTATATCACAAGTATTTGTAGCTAAACCATTTGTTTCGCATAGATTTCAAGCAACGCCTTCTACTTCGCATTGATTTGAAGCTGAATCATTTGTTTCGCATGGAATTGAAGCCACCTCGTTTGTTCCTCCAGCTTTTGAAGCTATATCACATATATCGCAAGTATTTGAAGCTAAATCATATGTGACGCATGGATTTGAAGCTGAACCTTCTACATCGCATTGATTTTGAAGCTAAATCTTGTGTATCGCGTGGATTTGAAGCTAAATCTTCTACATCACATTGATTTGCAGCTAAATCATGTGTTTTGCATGGTTTTGAAGCTAACTCGTTCGCTTCGCCTCCATTTGAAACTATATCATTTATATCGCAAGTATCTGAAGCTAAATCATATGTCCCGCATGGATTTGAAGCTGAACCTATTACATCGCATTGATTTGAAGCTAAATCTTGTGTATCGCATGGATTTGAAGCTAAACCTTCTACATCGCATTGATTTGAAGCTAAATCATTTGTTTCGCATGGATTTGAATCTCAGCCTTGTCCTTCGAATTGATTTGAAGCTAAATCACGTGTTTCGTATGGATTTGAAGCTAAACCTTAACATCGCATTGATTTGAAGCTATTCCATCTACATTCTATTGATTTGAAGCTAAACCTTCTACCTCTTATTGTTTTGAAGCTAAACCTTCTACATCGCAATGATTTGCAGCTAAATCATTTGTTTCGCATGGATTTGAAGCTAAACCTTCTTCATCGCATTGATTTGCAGCTAAATCATGTGTTTCGCATGGACTTAAAGCTAACTCGTTCGTTTCGGCTCCATTTGAAACTATATCACTTATATCGCAAGTATTTGAAGCTAAATCATATGTGCCGCATGGATTTGAAGCTGAACCTACTACATCGCATTGATTTGAAGCTAAATTTTGTGTATCGCACTTATTTGAAGCTAAACCTTCTACACCGCATTGATTTGAAGCTAAACCATTTGTTTCACATGGATTTGAAGCTACGCCTTCTACTACACATTGATTTGAAGCTAAATCATTTGTTTCGCATGGAATTGAAGCTAACTCGTTTGATTAGTCTGCATTTAAAGCTATATCACTTATACCCCAAGTGTTTGAAGCTAAATCATATGTTTCGCGTGGATTTGAAGCTAAACCTTCTACATCGCATTGATTTGCAGCTAAGTCATGTGTCCTCGCATGGATTTGAAGCTAACTCGTTCGTTTCGCCACCATTTGAAACTATGTCACTTATATCGCAAGTATTTGAAGCTAAATCATATGTACCGCATGGATTTGAAGCTGAACCTACTACATCGCATTGATTTGAAGCTAAATCATTTGTTTCGCATGGATTTGAATCTCAGCCTTGTCCTTCGAATTGATTTGAAGCTAAATCACGTGTTTCGTATGGATTTGAAGCTAAACCTTAACATCGCATTGATTTGAAGCTGAACCTTCTACATTCTATTGATTTGAAGCTAAACCTTCTACGTCTTATTGTTTTGAAGCTAAACCTTCTACATCGCAATGATTTGCAGCTAAATCTAGTGTATCGCGTGGATTTGAAGCTAAACCTTCTATATCGCATTGATTTGCAGCTAAATCATGTGTATCGCACGGATTTGAAGCTAAACCTTCTACATCGCATTGATTTGAAGCTAAACCATTTGTTTCACATGGATTTGAAGCTACGCCTTCTACTACGCATTGATTTGAAGCTAATCATTTGTTTCGCATGGAATTGAAGCTACCTCGTTTGTTCCTCCTGGTTATGAAGCTATATCACTTATATGGCATGGATTTGAAGCTGAGCCTACTACATCGTATTGATTTGAAGCTAAATCTTGTGTATCGCATGGATTTGAAGCTAAACCTTCTACATCGCATTGATTTGAAGCTAATCATTTGTTTCGCATGGATTTGAATCTAAGCCTTGTCCTTCGATTTGATTTGAAGCTAAATCAAGTGTTTCGTATGGAATTGAAGCTACCTCGTTTGTTCCTCCTGCTTATGAAGCTATATCACTTATATCGCATGGATTTGAAGCTGAGCCTACTACATCGTATTGATTTGAAGCTAAATCTTGTGTATCGCATGGATTTGAAACTAAACCTTCTACATCACATTGATTTGCTGCTAAATCATGAGTTTTGAATGGATTTGAAGCTAACTCGTTCGTTTCGCCTGCAGTTGATTCTACATCACTTATATCGCAAGTATTTGAAGCTAAATCATGTGTATCGCGTGGATTTTGAAGCTAACTCGTTTTGATTAGTAAGCATTTGAAGCTATATCACTTATACCCCAAGTGTTTGAAGCTAAATCATATGTTTCGCGTGGATTTGAAGCTAAACCTTCTACATCGCATTGATTTGCAGCTAAGTCATGTGTCTCGCATGGATCTGAAGCTTACTCGTTCGTTTCGCCACCATTTGAAACTATGTCACTTATATCGCAAGTATTTGAAGCTAAATCATATGTGCCGCATGGAGTTGAAGCTGAACCTACTACATCGCATTGGTTTGAAGCTAAATCTTGTGTATCGCATGGATTTGAAGCTAAACCTTCTACATCGCATTGATTTGAAGCTAAATCATTTGTTTCGCATGGATTTGAATCTAAGCCTTATCCTTCGAATTGATTTGAAGCTAAATCAAGTGTTTCGTATGGATTTGAAGCTAAACTTTCTACATCGCATTGATTTGAAGCTAAATCTTCTACATTCTATTGATTTGAAGCTAAACTTCTACCTCTTATTGTTTTGAAGCTAAACCTTCTACATCGCAATGATTTGCAGCTAAATCTAGTGTATCGCGTGGATTTGAAGCTAAACCTTCTATATCGCATTGATTTGCAGCTAAATCATGTGTATCGCACGGATTTGAAGCTAAACCTTCTACATCGCATTGATTTGAAGCTAAACCATTTGTTTCACATGGATTTGAAGCTACGCCTTCTACTACGCATTGATTGAAGCTAAATCATTTGTTTCGCATGGAATTGAAGCTACCTCGTTTGTTCCTCCTGGTTATGAAGCTATATCACTTATATGGCATGGATTTGAAGCTGAGCCTACTACATCGTATTGATTTGAAGCTAAATCTTGTGTATCGCATGGATTTGAAACTAAACCTTCTACATCACATTGATTTGCTGCTAAATCATGAGTTTTGAATGGATTTGAAGCTAACTCGTTCGTTTCGCCTGCAGTTGATTCTACATCACTTATATCGCAAGTATTTGAAGCTAAATCATGTGTATCGCGTGGATTTTGAAGCTAACTCGTTTGATTAGTAAGCATTTGAAGCTATATCACTTATACCCCTAGTGTTTGAAGCTAAATCATATGTTTCGCGTGGATTTGAAGCTAAACCTTCTACATCGCATTGATTTGCAGCTAAGTCATGTGTCTCGCATGGATTTGAAGCTAAACCTTCTACATCGCATTGATTTGCAGCTGAATCATGTGTTTCGCATAGATTTGAAGCTAAACCTTCTACATCGCATTGATTTGAAGCTAAATCATGTGTTTTGCATGGATTTGAAGCTAACTCGTTAGTTTCGCATGCAGTTGTATCTAAATAATTTATACCACAAGTATTTGTAGCTAAACCATTTGTTTCGCATGGATTTGAAGCTACCTCGTTTGTTCCCCCTACTTTTGAAGCTATATCACTTATATCGCATGGATTTGTAGCTGAACCTACTACATCGCATTGATTAGAAGCTAAATCTTGTGTGTCGCATGAAATTGAAGCAAACCATCTACATCGCATGGATTTGAAGCTAAACCTTCTACATCGCATTGATTTGAAGCTAAATCATTTGTTTCGCATGGATTTGAATCTAAGCCTTGTCCTTCGAATTGATTTGAAGCTAAATCAATTGTTTCGTATGGATTTGAAGCTAAACCTTCTACATCGCATTGATTTGGAGCTAAATCTTCTACATTCTATTGATTTGAAGCTAAACCATCTACCTCTTATTGTTTTGAAGATAAACCTTCTACATCGCAATGATTTGCAGCTAAATCATGTGTTTCGCATGGATATGAAGCTAACTCGTTCGTTTTGCCTGCAGTTGAATCTACATTACTTAGATCGCTAGTATTTGAAGCTATATCATGTGTATCGCGTGGATTTTGAAGCTAACTCGTTTGATTAGTCTTCATTTGAAGCTATATCACTTACACCCCAAGTGTTTGAAGCTATATCAATTGTTTCGCATGGATTTGAAGCTAAACCTTCTTCATCGCATTGATTTGCAGTTAAATCATGTGTTTCGCATGGATTTGAAGCTAACTCGTTCGTTGCGCATGCAGTTCAATCTAAATAACGTATATCACAAGTATTTGAAGCTAAACCATTTGATTCGCATGGATTTGAAGCTAAGCCTTCTACTTCGCATTAATTGGAAGTTAAGTCACGTGTTTTGCATGGATTTGAAGCTAAACCTTCTACTTCGCATTGATTTGAAGCTAAGTCATGTGTCTCGCATGGATTTGAAGCTAACTCGTTCGTTTCGCCTCCATTTGAAACTATGTCACTTATATCGCAAGTATATGAAACTAAATCATATGTGCCGCACGGATTTGAAGCTAAACCTTCTACATCGCATTGATTTGAAGCTAAACCATTTGTTTCACATGGATTTGAAGCTACGCCTTCTACTACGCATTGATTTGAAGCTAACTCGTTCGTTTCGCCACCATTTGCAACTATGTCACTTATATCGCAAGTATTTGAAGCTAAATCATATGTGCCGCATGGATTTGAAGCTGAACCTACTACATCGCATTGATTTGAAGCTAAATCTTGTGTATCGCATGGATTTGAAGCTAAACCTTCTACATCGCATTGATTTGAAGCTAAATCATTTGTTTCGCATGGATATGAATCTCAGTCTTGTCCTTCGGATTGATTTGAAGCTAAATCACGTGTTTCGTATGGACTTGAAGCTAAACCTTAACATCGCATTGATTTGAAGCTAAACCTTCAACATTCTATTGATTTGAAGCTAAACCTTCTACCTCTTATTGTTTTGAAGCTAAACCTTCTACATCGCAATGATTTGCAGCTAAATCATGTGTTTCGCATGGATTCGAAGCTAACTCGTTCCTTTCGCCTGCAGTAGAATCTACCTTAGTTATATTGCTAGTATTTGGAGCTAAATCATGCTTATCGCGTGGATTTTGAAGCTAACTCGTTTTATTAGTCTTCATTTGAAGCTATATCACTTACACCCCAAGTGTTTGAAGCTATATCATTTGTTTCGCATGGATTTGAATCCAAACCTTCTACAACGCATTGATTTGAAGATAAATCGTGTGTTTCGCATGGATTTGAAGCTAACTCGTTAGTTTCGCATGCAGTTGTAGCTAAGTAATGTATATCACAAGTATTTGTAGCTAAACCATTTGTTTCGCATGGATTTGAAACTAAGCCTTGTCCTCCGAATTGATTTGAAGCTAAATCATGTGTTCCGTGTGGATTAGAAGCTAAACCTTAACATCGCATTGATTTGAAGCTAAACCTTCTACATTCTATTGATTTGAAGTTGAACCTTTTACCTCTTATTGTTTTGAAGCTAAACCATCTACATGGCAATGATTTGCAGCTAAATCATGTGTTTCGCATCGATTTGAAGCTAACTCTTTCGTTTCGCCTGCAGTTGAATCTACAATACTTATATCGCTAGTATTTGAAGCTAAATCATGTGTATCGCGTGGATTTTGAAGCTAACTCGTTTGATTAGTCTTCATTTGAAGCTATATCACTTACACCCCAAGTGTTTGAAGCTATATCATTTGTTTCGCATGGATTTGAAGCTAAACCTTCTTCATCGCATTGATTTGCAGCTGAATCATTTGTTTCGCATGGATTTGAAGCTAACTCGTTCGTTTCGCCTGTATTTGAAGCTATATCACTTACACCCCAAGTGTTTGAAGCTATATCATTTGTTTCGCATTGATTTGAAGCTAAACCTTCTTCATCGCATTGATTTGCAGCTAAATCATGTGTTTCGCATGGACTTAAAGCTAACTCGTTCGTTTCGGCTCCATTTGAAACTATATCACTTATATCGCAAGTATTTGAAGCTAAATCATATGTGCCGCATGGATTTGAAGCTGAACCTACTACATCGCATTGATTTGAAGCTAAATTTTGTGTATCGCACTTATTTCAAGCTAAACCTTCTACACCGCATTGATTTGAAGCTAAACCATTTGTTTCACATAGATTTGAAGCTACGCCTTCTACTACGCATTGATATGAAGCTAAATCATTTGTTTCGCATGGAATTGAAGCTACCTCGTTTGTTCCTCCTGCTTTTGAAGCTATATCACTTATATCGCATGGATTTGAAGCTGAGCCTACTACATCGCATTGATTTGAAGCTAAATCTTGTGTATCGCATGGATTTGAAACTAAATCTTCTACATCACATTGATTTGCTGCTAAATCATGAGTTTTGTATGGATTTGAAGCTAACTCGTTCGTTTCGCCTGCAGTTGATTCTACATCACTTATATCGCAAGTATTTGAAGCTTAATCATGTGTATCGCCTGGATTTTGAAGCTAACTCGTTTGATTAGTCTGCATTTAAAGCTATATCACTTATACCCCAAGTGTTTGAAGCTAAATCATATGTTTCGCGTGGATTTGAAGCTAAACCTTCTACATCGCATTGATTTGCAGCTAAGTCATGTGTCTCGCATGGATTTGAAGCTAACTCGTTCGTTTCGCCACCATTTGAAACTATGTCACTTATATCGCAAGTATTTGAAGCTAAATCATATGTACCGCATGGATTTGAAGCTGAACCTACTACATCGCATTGATTTGAAGCTAAATCATTTGTTTCGCATGGATTTGAATCTCAGCCTTGTCCTTCGAATTGATTTGAAGCTAAATCACGTGTTTCGTATGGATTTGAAGCTAAACCTTAACATCGCATTGATTTGAAGCTGAACCTTCTACATTCTATTGATTTGAAGCTAAACCTTCTACGTCTTATTGTTTTGAAGCTAAACCTTCTACATCGCAATGATTTGCAGCTAAATCTAGTGTATCGCGTGGATTTGAAGCTAAACCTTCTATATCGCATTGATTTGCAGCTAAATCATGTGTATCGCACGGATTTGAAGCTAAACCTTCTACATCGCATTGATTTGAAGCTAAACCATTTGTTTCACATGGATTTGAAGCTACGCCTTCTACTACGCATTGATTTGAAGCTAAATCATTTGTTTCGCATGGAATTGAAGCTACCTCGTTTGTTCCTCCTGGTTATGAAGCTATATCACTTATATGGCATGGATTTGAAGCTGAGCCTACTACATCGTATTGATTTGAAGCTAAATCTTGTGTATCGCATGGATTTGAAGCTAAACCTTCTACATCGCATTGATTTGAAGCTAAATCATTTGTTTCGCATGGATTTGAATCTAAGCCTTGTCCTTCGATTTGATTTGAAGCTAAATCAAGTGTTTCGTATGGAATTGAAGCTACCTCGTTTGTTCCTCCTGCTTATGAAGCTATATCACTTATATCGCATGGATTTGAAGCTGAGCCTACTACATCGTATTGATTTGAAGCTAAATCTTGTGTATCGCATGGATTTGAAACTAAACCTTCTACATCACATTGATTTGCTGCTAAATCATGAGTTTTGAATGGATTTGAAGCTAACTCGTTCGTTTCGCCTGCAGTTGATTCTACATCACTTATATCGCAAGTATTTGAAGCTAAATCATGTGTATCGCGTGGATTTTGAAGCTAACTCGTTTGATTAGTAAGCATTTGAAGCTATATCACTTATACCCCAAGTGTTTGAAGCTAAATCATATGTTTCGCGTGGATTTGAAGCTAAACCTTCTACATCGCATTGATTTGCAGCTAAGTCATGTGTCTCGCATGGATCTGAAGCTTACTCGTTCGTTTCGCCACCATTTGAAACTATGTCACTTATATCGCAAGTATTTGAAGCTAAATCATATGTGCCGCATGGAGTTGAAGCTGAACCTACTACATCGCATTGGTTTGAAGCTAAATCTTGTGTATCGCATGGATTTGAAGCTAAACCTTCTACATCGCATTGATTTGAAGCTAAATCATTTGTTTCGCATGGATTTGAATCTAAGCCTTATCCTTCGAATTGATTTGAAGCTAAATCAAGTGTTTCGTATGGATTTGAAGCTAAACTTTCTACATCGCATTGATTTGAAGCTAAATCTTCTACATTCTATTGATTTGAAGCTAAACCTTCTACCTCTTATTGTTTTGAAGCTAAACCTTCTACATCGCAATGATTTGCAGCTAAATCTAGTGTATCGCGTGGATTTGAAGCTAAACCTTCTATATCGCATTGATTTGCAGCTAAATCATGTGTATCGCACGGATTTGAAGCTAAACCTTCTACATCGCATGATTTGAAGCTAAACCATTTGTTTCACATGGATTTGAAGCTACGCCTTCTACTACGCATTGATTTGAAGCTAAATCATTTGTTTCGCATGGAATTGAAGCTACCTCGTTTGTTCCTCCTGGTTATGAAGCTATATCACTTATATGGCATGGATTTGAAGCTGAGCCTACTACATCGTATTGATTTGAAGCTAAATCTTGTGTATCGCATGGATTTGAAACTAAACCTTCTACATCACATTGATTTGCTGCTAAATCATGAGTTTTGAATGGATTTGAAGCTAACTCGTTCGTTTCGCCTGCAGTTGATTCTACATCACTTATATCGCAAGTATTTGAAGCTAAATCATGTGTATCGCGTGGATTTTGAAGCTAACTCGTTTGATTAGTAAGCATTTGAAGCTATATCACTTATACCCCTAGTGTTTGAAGCTAAATCATATGTTTCGCGTGGATTTGAAGCTAAACCTTCTACATCGCATTGATTTGCAGCTAAGTCATGTGTCTCGCATGGATTTGAAGCTAAACCTTCTACATCGCATTGATTTGCAGCTGAATCATGTGTTTCGCATAGATTTGAAGCTAAACCTTCTACATCGCATTGATTTGAAGCTAAATCATGTGTTTTGCATGGATTTGAAGCTAACTCGTTAGTTTCGCATGCAGTTGTATCTAAATAATTTATACCACAAGTATTTGTAGCTAAACCATTTGTTTCGCATGGATTTGAAGCTACCTCGTTTGTTCCCCCTACTTTTGAAGCTATATCACTTATATCGCATGGATTTGTAGCTGAACCTACTACATCGCATTGATTAGAAGCTAAATCTTGTGTGTCGCATGAAATTGAAGCAAACCATCTACATCGCATGGATTTGAAGCTAAACCTTCTACATCGCATTGATTTGAAGCTAAATCATTTGTTTCGCATGGATTTGAATCTAAGCCTTGTCCTTCGAATTGATTTGAAGCTAAATCAATTGTTTCGTATGGATTTGAAGCTAAACCTTCTACATCGCATTGATTTGGAGCTAAATCTTCTACATTCTATTGATTTAAAGCTAAACCATCTACCTCTTATTGTTTTGAAGATAAACCTTCTACATCGCAATGATTTGCAGCTAAATCATGTGTTTCGCATGGATATGAAGCTAACTCGTTCGTTTTGCCTGCAGTTGAATCTACATTACTTAGATCGCTAGTATTTGAAGCTATATCATGTGTATCGCGTGGATTTTGAAGCTAACTCGTTTGATTAGTCTTCATTTGAAGCTATATCACTTACACCCCAAGTGTTTGAAGCTATATCAATTGTTTCGCATGGATTTGAAGCTAAACCTTCTTCATCGCATTGATTTGCAGTTAAATCATGTGTTTCGCATGGATTTGAAGCTAACTCGTTCGTTGCGCATGCAGTTCAATCTAAATAACGTATATCACAAGTATTTGAAGCTAAACCATTTGATTCGCATGGATTTGAAGCTAAGCCTTCTACTTCGCATTAATTGGAAGTTAAGTCACGTGTTTTGCATGGATTTGAAGCTAAACCTTCTACTTCGCATTGATTTGAAGCTAAGTCATGTGTCTCGCATGGATTTGAAGCTAACTCGTTCGTTTCGCCTCCATTTGAAACTATGTCACTTATATCGCAAGTATATGAAACTAAATCATATGTGCCGCACGGATTTGAAGCTAAACCTTCTACATCGCATTGATTTGAAGCTAAACCATTTGTTTCACATGGATTTGAAGCTACGCCTTCTACTACGCATTGATTTGAAGCTAAATCATTTGTTTCGCATGGAATTGAAGCTACCTCGTTTGTTCCTCCTGCTTTTGAAGCTATATCACTTATATCGCATGGATTTGAAGCTGAGCCTACTACATCGCATTGATTTGAAGCTAAATCTTGTGTATCGCATGGATTTGAAAACTAAATCTTCTACATCACATTGATTTGCTGCTAAATCATGAGTTTTGTATGGATTTGAAGCTAACTCGTTCGTTTCGCCTGCAGTTGATTCTACATCACTTATATCGCAAGTATTTGAAGCTTAATCATGTGTATCGCCTGGATTTTGAAGCTAACTCGTTTGATTAGTCTGCATTTAAAGCTATATCACTTATACCCCAAGTGTTTGAAGCTAAATCATATGTTTCGCGTGGATTTGAAGCTAAACCTTCTACATCGCATTGATTTGCAGCTAAGTCATGTGTCTCGCATGGATTTGAAGCTAACTCGTTCGTTTCGCCACCATTTGAAACTATGTCACTTATATCGCAAGTATTTGAAGCTAAATCATATGTACCGCATGGATTTGAAGCTGAACCTACTACATCGCATTGATTTGAAGCTAAATCATTTGTTTCGCATGGATTTGAATCTCAGCCTTGTCCTTCGAATTGATTTGAAGCTAAATCACGTGTTTCGTATGGATTTGAAGCTAAACCTTAACATCGCATTGATTTGAAGCTGAACCTTCTACATTCTATTGATTTGAAGCTAAACCTTCTACGTCTTATTGTTTTGAAGCTAAACCTTCTACATCGCAATGATTTGCAGCTAAATCTAGTGTATCGCGTGGATTTGAAGCTAAACCTTCTATATCGCATTGATTTGCAGCTAAATCATGTGTATCGCACGGATTTGAAGCTAAACCTTCTACATCGCATTGATTTGAAGCTAAACCATTTGTTTCACATGGATTTGAAGCTACGCCTTCTACTACGCATTGATTTGAAGCTAAATCATTTGTTTCGCATGGAATTGAAGCTACCTCGTTTGTTCCTCCTGGTTATGAAGCTATATCACTTATATGGCATGGATTTGAAGCTGAGCCTACTACATCGTATTGATTTGAAGCTAAATCTTGTGTATCGCATGGATTTGAAGCTAAACCTTCTGACATCGCATTGATTTGAAGCTAAATCATTTGTTTCGCATGGATTTGAATCTAAGCCTTGTCCTTCGATTTGATTTGAAGCTAAATCAAGTGTTTCGTATGGAATTGAAGCTACCTCGTTTGTTCCTCCTGCTTATGAAGCTATATCACTTATATCGCATGGATTTGAAGCTGAGCCTACTACATCGTATTGATTTGAAGCTAAATCTTGTGTATCGCATGGATTTGAAACTAAACCTTCTACATCACATTGATTTGCTGCTAAATCATGAGTTTTGAATGGATTTGAAGCTAACTCGTTCGTTTCGCCTGCAGTTGATTCTACATCACTTATATCGCAAGTATTTGAAGCTAAATCATGTGTATCGCGTGGATTTTGAAGCTAACTCGTTTGATTAGTAAGCATTTGAAGCTATATCACTTATACCCCAAGTGTTTGAAGCTAAATCATATGTTTCGCGTGGATTTGAAGCTAAACCTTCTACATCGCATTGATTTGCAGCTAAGTCATGTGTCTCGCATGGATCTGAAGCTTACTCGTTCGTTTCGCCACCATTTGAAACTATGTCACTTATATCGCAAGTATTTGAAGCTAAATCATATGTGCCGCATGGAGTTGAAGCTGAACCTACTACATCGCATTGGTTTGAAGCTAAATCTTGTGTATCGCATGGATTTGAAGCTAAACCTTCTACATCGCATTGATTTGAAGCTAAATCATTTGTTTCGCATGGATTTGAATCTAAGCCTTATCCTTCGAATTGATTTGAAGCTAAATCAAGTGTTTCGTATGGATTTGAAGCTAAACTTTCTACATCGCATTGATTTGAAGCTAAATCTTCTACATTCTATTGATTTGAAGCTAAACCTTCTACCTCTTATTGTTTTGAAGCTAAACCTTCTACATCGCAATGATTTGCAGCTAAATCTAGTGTATCGCGTGGATTTGAAGCTAAACCTTCTATATCGCATTGATTTGCAGCTAAATCATGTGTATCGCACGGATTTGAAGCTAAACCTTCTACATCGCATTGATTTGAAGCTAAACCATTTGTTTCACATGGATTTGAAGCTACGCCTTCTACTACGCATTGATTTGAAGCTAAATCATTTGTTTCGCATGGAATTGAAGCTACCTCGTTTGTTCCTCCTGGTTATGAAGCTATATCACTTATATGGCATGGATTTGAAGCTGAGCCTACTACATCGTATTGATTTGAAGCTAAATCTTGTGTATCGCATGGATTTGAAACTAAACCTTCTACATCACATTGATTTGCTGCTAAATCATGAGTTTTGAATGGATTTGAAGCTAACTCGTTCGTTTCGCCTGCAGTTGATTCTACATCACTTATATCGCAAGTATTTGAAGCTAAATCATGTGTATCGCGTGGATTTTGAAGCTAACTCGTTTGATTAGTAAGCATTTGAAGCTATATCACTTATACCCCTAGTGTTTGAAGCTAAATCATATGTTTCGCGTGGATTTGAAGCTAAACCTTCTACATCGCATTGATTTGCAGCTAAGTCATGTGTCTCGCATGGATTTGAAGCTAAACCTTCTACATCGCATTGATTTGCAGCTGAATCATGTGTTTCGCATAGATTTGAAGCTAAACCTTCTACATCGCATTGATTTGAAGCTAAATCATGTGTTTTGCATGGATTTGAAGCTAACTCGTTAGTTTCGCATGCAGTTGTATCTAAATAATTTATACCACAAGTATTTGTAGCTAAACCATTTGTTTCGCATGGATTTGAAGCTACCTCGTTTGTTCCCCCTACTTTTGAAGCTATATCACTTATATCGCATGGATTTGTAGCTGAACCTACTACATCGCATTGATTAGAAGCTAAATCTTGTGTGTCGCATGAAATTGAAGCAAACCATCTACATCGCATGGATTTGAAGCTAAACCTTCTACATCGCATTGATTTGAAGCTAAATCATTTGTTTCGCATGGATTTGAATCTAAGCCTTGTCCTTCGAATTGATTTGAAGCTAAATCAATTGTTTCGTATGGATTTGAAGCTAAACCTTCTACATCGCATTGATTTGGAGCTAAATCTTCTACATTCTATTGATTTGAAGCTAAACCATCTACCTCTTATTGTTTTGAAGATAAACCTTCTACATCGCAATGATTTGCAGCTAAATCATGTGTTTCGCATGGATATGAAGCTAACTCGTTCGTTTTGCCTGCAGTTGAATCTACATTACTTAGATCGCTAGTATTTGAAGCTATATCATGTGTATCGCGTGGATTTTGAAGCTAACTCGTTTGATTAGTCTTCATTTGAAGCTATATCACTTACACCCCAAGTGTTTGAAGCTATATCAATTGTTTCGCATGGATTTGAAGCTAAACCTTCTTCATCGCATTGATTTGCAGTTAAATCATGTGTTTCGCATGGATTTGAAGCTAACTCGTTCGTTGCGCATGCAGTTCAATCTAAATAACGTATATCACAAGTATTTGAAGCTAAACCATTTGATTCGCATGGATTTGAAGCTAAGCCTTCTACTTCGCATTAATTGGAAGTTAAGTCACGTGTTTTGCATGGATTTGAAGCTAAACCTTCTACTTCGCATTGATTTGAAGCTAAGTCATGTGTCTCGCATGGATTTGAAGCTAACTCGTTCGTTTCGCCTCCATTTGAAACTATGTCACTTATATCGCAAGTATATGAAACTAAATCATATGTGCCGCACGGATTTGAAGCTAAACCTTCTACATCGCATTGATTTGAAGCTAAACCATTTGTTTCACATGGATTTGAAGCTACGCCTTCTACTACGCATTGATTTGAAGCTAAATCATTTGTTTCGCATGGAATTGAAGCTACCTCGTTTGTTCCTCCTGGTTATGAAGCTATATCACTTATATGGCATGGATTTGAAGCTGAGCCTACTACATCGTATTGATTTGAAGCTAAATCTTGTGTATCGCATGGATTTGAAACTAAACCTTCTACATCACATTGATTTGCTGCTAAATCATGAGTTTTGAATGGATTTGAATCTAACTCGTTCGTTTCGCCTGCAGTTGATTCTACATCACTTATATCGCAAGTATTTGAATCTAAATCATGTGTATCGCGTGGACTTTGAAGCTAACTCGTTTGATTAGTAAGCATTTGAAGCTATATCACTTATACCCCAAGTGTTTGAAGCTAAATCATATGTTTCGCATGGATTTGAAGCTAAACCTTCTTCATCGCATTGATTTGCAGTTAAATCATGTGTTTCGCATGGATTTGAAGCTAACTCGTTCGTTGCGCATGCAGTTCAATCTAAATAACGTATATCACAAGTATTTGAAGTTAAACCATTTGATTCGCATGGATTTGAAGCTAAGCCTTCTACTTCGCATTAATTGGAAGTTAAGTCACGTGTTTTGCATGGATTTGAAGCTAAACCTTCTACTTCGCATTGATTTGAAGCTAAGTCATGTGTCTCGCATGGATTTGAAGCTAACTCGTTCGTTTCGCCTCCATTTGAAACTATGTCACTTATACCCCAAGTGTTTGAAGCTAAATCATATGTTTCGCGTGGATTTGAAGCTAAACCTTCTACATCGCATTGATATGCAGCTAAGTCATGTGTCTCGCATGGATTTGAAGCTAAACCTTCTACATCGCATTGATTTGCAGCTGAATCATGTGTTTCGCATAGATTTGAAGCTAAACCTTCTACATCGCATTGATTTGAAGCTAAATCATGTGTTTTGCATGGATTTGAAGCTAACTCGTTAGTTTCGCATGCAGTTGTATCTAAATAATTTATATCACAAGTATTTGTAGCTAAACCATTTGTTTCGCATGGATCTGAAGCTACCTCGTCTGT
This sequence comes from Megalopta genalis, assembly GCF_051020955.1. NCBI lineage: Eukaryota > Metazoa > Arthropoda > Insecta > Hymenoptera > Halictidae > Megalopta > Megalopta genalis. Next base: position 210,196 of record NW_027476485.1, read on the forward strand.
TCCCCCTACTTTTGAAGCTATATCACTTATATCGCATGGATTTGTAGCTGAACCTACTACATCGCATTGATTAGAAGCTAAATCTTGTGTGTCGCATGAAATTGAAGCAAACCATCTACATCGCATGGATTTGAAGCTATACCTTCTACATCGCATTGATTTGAAGCTAAATCATTTGTTTCGCATGGATTTGAATCTAAGCCTTGTCCTTCGAATTGATTTGAAGCTAAATCAATTGTTTCGTATGGATTTGAAGCTAAACCTTCTACATCGCATTGATTTGGAGCTAAATCTTCTACATTCTATTGATTTGAAGCTAAACCTTCTACCTCTTATTGTTTTGAAGATAAACCTTCTACATCGCAATGATTTGCAGCTAAATCATGTGTTTCGCATGGATATGAAGCTAACTCGTTCGTTTCGCCAGCAGTTGAATCTACATTACTTATATCGCTAGTATTTGAAGCTATATCATGTGTATCGCGTGGATTTTGAAGCTAACTCGTTTGATTAGTCTTCATTTGAAGCTATATCACTTACACCCCAAGTGTTTGAAGCTATATCAATTGTTTCGCATGGATTTGAAGCTAAACCTTCTTCATCGCATTGATTTGCAGTTAAATCATGTGTTTCGCATGGATTTGAACCTAACTCGTTCGTTGCGCATGCAGTTCAATCTAAATAACGTATATCACAAGTATTTGAAGCTAAACCATTTGATTCGCATGGATTTGAAGCTAAGCCTTCTACTTCGCATTAATTGGAAGTTAAGTCACGTGTTTTGCATGGATTTGAAGCTAAACCTTCTACTTCGCATTGATTTGAAGCTAAGTCATGTGTCTCGCATGGATTTGAAGCTAACTCGTTCGTTTCGCCTCCATTTGAAACTATGTCACTTATATCGCAAGTATATGAAACTAAATCATATGTGCCGCACGGATTTGAAGCTAAACCTTCTACATCGCATTGATTTGAAGCTAAACCATTTGTTTCACATGGATTTGAAGCTACGCCTTCTACTACGCATTGATTTGAAGCTAAATCATTTGTTTCGCATGGAATTGAAGCTACCTCGTTTATTCCTCCTGGTTATGAAGCTATATCACTTATATGGCATGGATTTGAAGCTGAGCCTACTACATCGTATTGATTTGAAGCTAAATCTTGTGTATCGCATGGATTTGAAACTAAACCTTCTACATCACATTGATTTGCTGCTAAATCATGAGTTTTGAATGGATTTGAATCTAACTCGTTCGTTTCGCCTGCAGTTGATTCTACATCACTTATATCGCAAGTATTTGAATCTAAATCATGTGTATCGCGTGGACTTTGAAGCTAACTCGTTTGATTAGTAAGCATTTGAAGCTATATCACTTATACCCCAAGTGTTTGAAGCTAAATCATATGTTTCGCGTGGATTTGAAGCTAAATCTTCTACATCGCATTGATTTGCAGCTAAGTCATGTGTCTCGCTTGTATTTGAAGCTAAACCTTCTACATCGCATTGATTTGCAGCTGAATCATGTGTTTCGCATAGATTTGAAGCTAAACCTTCTACATCGCATTGATTTGAAGCTAAATCATGTGTTTTGCATGGATTTGAAGCTAACTCGTTAGTTTCGCATGCAGTTGTATCTAAATAATTTATATCACAAGTATTTGTAGCTAAACCATTTGTTTCGCATGGATTTGAAGCTACCTCGTTTGTTCCCCCTACTTTTGAAGCTATATCACTTATATCGCATGGGTTTGTAGCTGAACCTACTACATCGCATTGATTAGAAGCTAAATCTTGTGTGTCGCATGAATTTGAAGCAAACCATCTACATCGCATGGATTTGAAGCTAAACCTTCTACATCGCATTGATTTGAAGCTAAATCATTTGTTTCGCATGGATTTGAATCTAAGCCTTGTCCTTCGAATTGATTTGAAGCTAAATCAATTGTTTCGTATGGATTTGAAGCTAAACCTTCTACATCGCATTGATTTGAAGCTAAATCTTCTACATTCTATTGATTTGAAGCTAAACCTTCTACCTCTTATTGTTTTGAAGATAAACCTTCTACATCACATTGATTTGATGCTAAATCATGAGTTTTGAATGGATTTGAAGCTAACTCGTTCGTTTCGCCTGCAGTTGATTCTACATCACTTATATCGCAAGTATTTGAAGCTAAATCATATGTGCCGCATGGATTTGAAGCTGAACCTACTACATCGCTTTGATTTGAAGCTAAATCTCGTGTATCGCATGGATTTGAAGCTAAACATTCTACATCGCATTGATTTGAAGCTAAATCATTTGTTTCGCATGGATTTGAAGCTAAACCTTAACATCGCATTGATTGGAAGCTAAACCTTCTACATTCTATTGATTTGAAGCTAAACCTTCTACCTCTTATTGTTTTGAAGCTAAACCTTCTACATCTCAATGATTTGCAGCTAAATCATGTGTTTCGCATGGATTTGAAGCTAACTCGTTCGTTTCGCCTGCAGTTGAATCTACATTCCTTATATCGCTAGTATTTGAAGCTAAATCATGTGTATCGCGAGGATTTTGAAGCTAACTCCTTTGATTAGTCTTCATTTGAAGCTATATCACTTACACCCCAAGTGTTTGAAACTATATCATTTGTTTCGCATGGATTTGAAGCTAATCCTTCTACATCGCATTGATTTGCAGCTGAATCATGTGTTACGCATGGATTTGAAGCTGAACCTTCTACATCGCATTGATTTGCAGCTGAATCATGTGTTTCGCATGGATTTGAAGCTAACTCGTTCGATTCGCCTGTATTTGTAGCTAGATCACTTATATCGCAAGTATTTGAAGCTAAATCATGTGTTTCGCATGATTTGAAGCTAAACCTTCTACATCGCATTGAT